>NW_019416526.1:68927-154077 GCF_000390285.2 Anoplophora glabripennis | reverse complement strand
AACCACTTGCCATCCTCCTTTTTTGTAAATATGTACATAATAATATGTAGAAGATAGAAAATAGAAATATTTTCAGAACAAAAAACCGGCGGCCGCAAATTGGAGTTTTTATTATTTTATTACCCTTCTCTTTTTATATGCAATTATGAGATAGCAAGAGAGTGGGATGGACGTATAGGCCGGACAACTCATTATCGTGCACGTGTGCGTGCACCTGGCATTTTCTCGTTTTTTTTATATGTGTTTTGCCGGAATTTGAATGAATGAAATAATCGTACTATTTTTACTATAAACGTGTTTCCTGTAGCGGCATCTATATGAATATTGTAGTACTTTGTTAGATGAAACGGGACTTCAATTTCCGTTCTTAACCTATTTACGTGTTTGAGAAGAATGTACTTACACGGCAAATCATACTCCATCTGATAGTAAAACCACAAATTTGCCTGAATTTGTACAGCTAGTGTAAAAACACCGACATTCATGCTATTAGAAGGAAGATGAGTATCGCGAGCCTTCCCTATTAGGCTGCGTTCGCCCCTATTATAGCTGTTCAATTATCACAAGCAGTTAGGTATTTATTGCAAATAATAAAGACAGACACATAGGTATACTTACGGTTTTTAGTTATCTTAAAAATGTAGTAGGGTACACGACCCAAAGAATAGTAAAATCGCAAGAAATGGACTTTCAGTTTGTTTCCCGATATTTAGATTCCTAAATAGATGGCGCTTTGGAAAATAGAAAGCATGTTCGTTTGCAATATTAAAAGTTGCTTGAATGTTAGTCAGTCATTGGAAAAAAAATATGGTATGTTATTTTGAGAAGGGAAATTAAACCACAAAAACGGTAGGTAGTAGTTATTAAGAATTTTTAAATGCAATATAAGTAATTGTTAAAATACTAACAAATTGGAGCAGATTTTGCTTTTTTTAGGGCGATGCCCCCAACCTCATTTAACGAAGTGTAAAAAGCTTTTTTTTATGATTGTACTAATTAAAATCATATTTCTAAAAAATAAGATCTATGAACTTTTATGTGAAATAGTCTAGTTATTTTAAGATTTACTGAGGTGCTTGGTAAAGCTAAATAATAAATTGAAAGAAAAAAAAAAATATAACTAAAAAATGGTAAGTTAATTATTCATATAAAATGTAAAAACATATATTTTTTCGAAATGCTACTAGGAATTACAAACAGTGATTAATTTTCTAGCATTCAGAGTAACATCAAATTTCTGGAGCTGGTGACTTTAGCTATCCCCTTCCCCCCAATGGTTAATGTATTTTCTCCAAATTTAGTGAATTTGTATCTTTAATTCAATACATTTATAATTTTACAAATTTCAAAACTCTCTGTGTCTTTGTACGATTCTTTTTGTTTTCTCGTAGGAGAGAAAAAAAGCACTTGAATTCAAATTGTCTAATTAATCTTATAACGCTCGGTAGAATACAGAATCACTAGAAAGGGATTTAACGCTGGCAATCAAAAGCTTAATAGAATACAAAAAAAAATGTTGGAATTAATCCTGAAATGGTGTCATTTAACGGTTAATCCAAAGGGGGCATTCCAAATATTTCGTATGTTACGACATCGCCTTCATTCGTTTCATCCCCTCTCGCTTCAAGTTTAATGAGAAAAATCTATTACTTGTCCACATTCCCTCAGTTTAATTTCCATTTGCCCCCGATCTCGTCGGGGATAAATTGCTGAAACTTCTCAAGCCTCCACTCAACGGCATTGTTTTCGTTACGACGGTAAACCTTGAGATGTAATTACAGTGTTAATTGAGAAGCAAAAAAAAAGATAAAATTTAAAACATCAGACATTTTTGGTAGGTACATCCCTTTCTCTGGGAAGTGGTTATGGATTAATTTTTTGTTGGGAAAGCTTTCACTTTATTAGATGCTCCTTATATAATATTCTATATAAAATATTAACAAAACTAAAGTAAATAAGTACTTATTTTTGGGCACTTATTCTCTTGCTTTTATACTAAGCGATCCAGAATGACTGATGCTGACGTCACACGAATATGTAACCAAATATATTAAAATTTACTTCCATTTGATCAAAATTACTTTCCGTTTTCTTAGATTTCCGACCGTCACGATCTGTCAATTCAGAGACATCCGTGTTTCCTATGTATTTATTGTGTTCCTGATTGTGTTTTTATTTTTTGAATTTATGGTTAACCTTCTAAACGCCAACAATCTGTTAACTGTTTCTTCGATATAAAGACTCGAACTGTTTTATACTAGATAATGTTCTTTTCGTTAGAAGTCGATAAATTTATCGTATAGGCAAATGGAACAATAAAAGCAATTATTTCCACGATAATTATCCGAAGAATCAAAAAATAGAACTTGTGAGGATTATTATGATAATGTTTTCTGCATGTAACAAAATATATGCAGAGATATGCACCAAAATATATAAAAACATGATGGTAATAACATTTCTTAAGAAATATATGTTGAATATTTTGTCGATATTACATCTTTCAGCATAAAAAACTTGAAACTTGAAGAAAAATATGTCAAAGCCCTTTTTGGAATTGTCTTATTTTTACATATAGAAAATTGCTTTAAAGAGTATATCATTAGAAAAACTAAATTTGGAATTAACTCCTCTTTAAGTTCATTAAATTCTGAACATAATTCGTAATACTGTCTACGAGTAAAATTATAGTTTTGTTGTAGTAGAAAATTACGATGGTACCACCTTGAAATCCTATTGATTTAATTTTGTAATTAAAAATAATAATTTATATGAGTCACAGTAATGACAATGATACATGTAATGTCTTTAATTAAAATGTAGGCGGCCTAAACTCGAAGCCTGAGGGACAGCAAAAGTTTTAACATTGATAATAACAAATAATGATTAATTTGGTCAAATGCCTTTTACACAGCGTGGCCAAATGAAAACGAAACAGAGCGATTTTCAGGAACAGCGTCAAGATTGTAGAAAAACGCTCAGACCCGTCGATTTTAAATTAAAGGGGGACATTTTTTCCTGATATTTTTGACTCCGCCACTTTCACCTCCAAGTAAGGGTAAGCATCACCCCAAAATATTTAAATGGCATTAGGGGTTGAGTAATATTTCTTTTGAAAGCTCTTACAATTCTTTTTACAGCACACTTTAAATTTTATAATCCCGCCCAATACTTATTAAAAATTTTGATTTTAAAGTTGAACCTTATGTACAAACAATTAGTAACGATAAAAATGTCAGTCATTCGAGTTAAGTACGCCAATGGTATAAATTTAGTATTTCTTGGGTTATATTGGTTTTTGGCGATTTGTTATCACTTTCGTTAAAAAACACAATTGTAAAACAATTGTGTCACCGTTGTTGAATTTATATCTGACTGATTTCTTCAGCATAGAACTATGTTGATTAGGTGATATTGTTATATTAATATAAGTATAAATATTTCAAATTTAATTACATTCCGTAAAAACATGAAATATAAAACAATGTTTCTTCTGCAATTCTTACAGTTATCTGATACTTTTTTTATTAAGAAAAACAGTTTTTTCCAATTAAAAAGCTTTGAAGGCTTAAATTTTCTTTTATCTCACATATCTGAGACAATTTCATAGTTTAATTATTGCTGATAGTACTTTCGAAACTACTCTGAACTAAAGCAAGGCAAGGTAAATTTGTTTAATATACATATATATCGACTACTCAAGAAAAACATGCAAGCATGAAACTTGCTGCTTCGTCTAAAATGAGCTGATTTACTTTCAAGTTAGGACAAATATTTACAAAGTAACTCCTTGGAAAGTTCAAGGAAACGTAAGCCGGGAACGATATTTCCCGGTGGAGAGAATTGTTGTCTCAAACCACTGAAAAATATTTAAATACCCCATTTAATAGTAATTACTCATTTCTGTTGCACAAAACTAAGAATTTAATATCACGGCCTGGAAAATATTACTTCAAAAAGCATGATTAAAAACTAATTAATGTATTTTCCGCATAAACTTTTGTATGACTTTAATAAACTTACCTAAAAGTAAATAGCTCCGTAAACAGCGGACTTGATGCGAAGACGGATGAACTTATCCCGGAACTTTATTAAATTGGTTTGGATGATGAAAGAAAACGGTTATCAAGGAAATTATTTTAATAAGGACGCAGTAGCTTGGTTCAAAAGATTAGGCCTCACAGTGGAAAATGTCGCTATACAGTCATAATTTACAAGTTTCAGAGTTTTATTTAAGAAAGTCAAATAACATAAAAAAGACATTTACTTGAAGCCATGAAATAACATTAAATCTTGTTAGCGTTCGGAGTTAGATTTTACTCATCTTGCTATTAAAATTGAAACTAAATCTATCAAGAATAAAAAATTATACAGGGTGTAACTAAATAAGTGTAAAACATTTAAGGGGGTGATTCCTCATCGAAAAAAAGATAGGATCGTTCATATAAAGAAACTTCATTGGAGCATCCCTTGTTAAGATACAGCCCCTTAAAGGGGGTACATAAAATTTGTTTAACAATTTTTTTCAAAAGCACTAAACAAGTTACAATATTGAAATTAACCTGACATTTTCTACTACCAAAAAGACACTTAGCCAGTAATTTATTTGGTTTACCCCATGGTTGTAAGGGGTGGAAAACGCAACCCCTAAAATTTATTTCCAACGTAATTTTTTGTCTTATTATTTTTTTACCATTTAAAAATTTATTTCCGATAGCCTGTTTCATTCTAAAAAAAAATGTCTCTTGAATTTTTTGCCCAAATTAAACCAGTTCGCAGCAAAAAATTATTTTACGAACAAGATACATATCGCCATAAAACGAAAATACGAAACTAATTTATCTAGTAGGCCGCCATTAGCGATACTGACAATTAAATTGGAATCAAGCTGTCAGTTTGTAAATTTTTGAAATTGAAGTAATACTAATTGTGTATTGTTCTGTTCTTAATTTGTTACTTTAATAATTCACTTGTTATTAAAATGGCATACACAAATGAGGAAATGGCTGATATGCATTACGTTTACGGTCTGTCGCAGGGGAATGGGTTAGAAGCTTCTACAAGATATGCTGAAATGTATCCTCAACGGCAGCATCCTTCACATAGAATATTTGTCTGACTTCATCAACGATTACGTGAATATGGTTCATTCAACAAAAGAACGCAGGATTGTGGTCGCCATCGAGAAGTAAGAACACCACAGCTTGAGGCAGCAGTACTTAATTTGATAGAAGAACAACCTACTACCAGTACTAGAAAGATTGCTTTCCAGCTAAATGTTGATCATATGACGGTATTTCGAATTTTAAAGGAACATCTCTTATACCCTTACCATCTGCAACGAGTACAGGCACTGTTACCGCGAGACTTTCCGAACCGTCTTGAATTTTGCAATTGGATGCTGGAAATGATTAGAAGAAATCGTGACTTTCTGAAGACGATCGAATTCACAGACGAATGTAGTTTTTCTCGGGACAAGATTATTAATTTTCATAATTACCACATATGGGCTGATGAAAACCATCACGCTATTGTCGAAACTAACCATCAAGAACAGTTTTCTCTTAAGGTGTGGGTCGGAGTTATTGGGGATTATTTAATTGGGCCTCATTTTCTACCTCCTCGATTAAATGGTGAGGCATACGTTCAATTTTTAAGAAAAGTGCATCCCCCCGTACTGCTGGAGGAAGTTCCTTTGGGCGTCAGAAGGGATATGGTTTTTATGCATGATGGGGCTCCCGCCCATTTTAGTCAAGTAGCACGTCAGCATTTAACTGAAACATATGCAAATCAGTGGATAGGTCGAGGAGGACCACAGAATTGGCCCGCTCGATCCCCGGATCTCAATCCTCTGGATTTGTCTACTTGGGGCCATTTGCAGCATTTGGTTTATCGTACTCCTGTTCGCGATGTAGAGGACTTAAGAAACCGCATTATCGATGCGTGCAGGGTAATTAGAGAGACTCCAGGAATATTTGAGCGAATACGTGGCTCAATGCGCCGACGTCTAGACGCATGCGTAATGTCTGAAGGTAGACATATTGAACATTTACTATGATTTCTACATGTTGTATGTTTTGTTATTATTAAATTAGTTTTGATTATTCCCCTTTAATCATTTAATGCAGGTAGTAACTACAAAATAACAGTAAATCCAGTCCGCATTTATGACGATGTATCTCTGTAGTTGTTCGTAAAATAATTTTTTACTGCGAACTGGTTTAATTTGGGCAAAAAATTCAAGAGACATTTTTTTTTAGAATGAAACAGGCTATCGGAAATAATTTTTTAAATGGTAAAAAAATAATAAGACAAAAAATTACGTTGGAAATAAATTTTAGGGGTTGCGTTTTCCACCCCTTACTACCATGGGGTAAACCAAATAAATTACTGGCTAAGTGTCTTTTTGGTAGTAGAAAATGTCAGGTTAATTTCAATATTGTAACTTGTTTAGTGCTTGTGAAAAAAATTGTTAAACAAATTTTATGTACCCCCTTTAAGGGGCTGTATCTTAACAAGGGATGCTCCAATGAAGTTTCTTTATATGAAAGATCCTATCTTTTTTTCGATGAGGAATCACCCCCTTAAATGTTTTACACTTATTTAGTTACACCCTGTATAATAGAAAACAAATTTCAAACATATAAAGAAATATTGACACAAAATTGAACATATAGATCGGGAAAGACCTAATACCGCAGCATACTTGAAGTGAGAAGCTACGCATTTCTGTTACAAACAGATTTTGGAAAGATTATAATAGAATGACCATGTTACAGGTCAGATCTTTATTTTCCTCCCAAAAAAATGCATACTATACTATACAAACTATTTTATCATCTAGTTAAAAGCCAATTAAATAAAAATGACTAAAAAATTAAATGCTTATTACTATTATAAAAATAGGAACACAATGTTTAATATCTGCAAATTGGAAATTTACAGAACATGATGATCATCAAAGCAAAAACTTGATCAAAGCAAAGCACTTTTATGCAAACATTGTAAACAAATCTAATCCTGGCTTGCTAAAAATGTATTATATTTTGCACATCACCGCAATATAAACAACAATTTTACAGTCGTACGAGTATTCAAATATTAGGTAAATTATCACATGGATTGGCAACATTATAAACCCCTAAAACAGCTATAAATTTAAAATATACTGACTACAATAAACCCGAATTACGCCTGAATAGAAACTCCGCTTTCGTAAGAGTAATTTTCATTTATTTAATATGGTAATTTATTTAGGAGTAAAACAAGAAATTAAACAATATAGGGCACTTGAAAAATAATAAAAAGTAACCTTCTCTGTTAAAGGTAGGCCAGTAATCGTATAATTTGGCAAGTTAATTAAAATGAAACCTCATTAATCATTTACTAATCGACACGAAATTCAACACTGGGATTACGTTAGCAACTCTATCTAAGTTAAGCCTCCATGGAGATTTTTCATCCGAATGTGTGTAATTAATAAGTTGGGAGAAAATCTGGTACGACAGGTAAATCATTTTCATCGTTAATTTTAAACCCTTTTTCAAATATAATTTAAGTACTTTGTCAGTGAGTGCTACGTGGTTTTGTAAAAGTTGTACTGATTTCATACTTCCATTATATTTAATACAATATTATCTACTTGAATAAACAGTGTTTATTTATTTACAATAACATAAACGTATGTTAACAGAATCGAACCAGTTTAGCAAACAAAAACATAGTCAATAGACACAGATTTTCTGTAGACGGTATTTAGAAGCAAATCACAACAGTTTTATTGTCAAAATTTTATGTACATCTAACGGAATTACTAATTTTCATAATACTTTCTAAAGTACTCAACTTAACTCGACAAGTAAGACAAGTACATTCTAGGGAACTTGGAACATTTACATATGGAAATGGAAAAAAGGGATACATACCTTTTCATACAAATTTCTTAGGAAGAAACCCCCTTCTAAAAGCGGATGGTAAATCTCAGATTCTTTTAAGATGACGGTGGGTTAACGAATCAATATTGTAAATTTAGATAGAGAAGATATCTGAATATAAAATAGCATAGATACTATCAGTCAAATCCTCTAGTTTGTTTTATGGCTGTCAATGTATCATAATGTACTACATAGTTTTGTTTCCAACATATTTCGAAATTCTCTATAAAGTGAAATTCCAGATCATAATATTTATACATATTATTTACCTTATAATAAATTTGACATATTTTCATATTTTTGTTTTAAATATTTTATATGCCCTACTTTCATGTACAATGTATGCGAATATTTTATTTGATTGTTAGAGTTTCATCATATTATATGTAACTTGTCAGCGCATATTTGCAATTTCATGTTTCCAGCAGACTAAAAAGAACAGTGTGAATTTACTGGGAAGCTACAAATTAGGTAACATGTAAATAATAATTACTTTACACATGAATGAACATTTGTTTTGCTTCAACTACCAGCGCATCTAGAGGTCAGAAATATGTTATGTTGGAAATATGTACCTAGTTTAAAAATGTATTGAAAAAAAAAGAAAACAAATTGATCGTATTATTCAGAAATTTCAATAGTGGAATTGGATTCCTTATGAGAAAATTTATAACACCAACTGAACAGTAACGCTGATACTGATTGAAAATAACGCCATAGCATACTTTTTACAAAAAAAATAAAGCAAGTTGTTAAAGTTATGAAGATAGAAACCCTAAACGAACCTATTTAATTTTTTATTTACATTGCTTATCATTAACTAAAACAGCAACTTCTATACAAGAAATTACGTGGTATTACATTTTTCTCAGTTTTTTTTTATTTATTAGATTAAAGATGTAACTTTAACATGGTGTTATTTTACTTCTTGACCAGCCTTTAATGGTGGATACTACGTCACTTAAAGAAGTTTCTTAAGTGTTTGTCAGAAAACGCTTCATTTGAATCTGACATTTAAGTTTTCTAGTTACACGCTATATAAGTAGTAAATAAGGTTAACTTTCTACAATTTATTAAAAAAAAAGTACTAAATGAATTTATAAAAACTCTTGGAAATATTGGCATTCAACTCATTACAAACTCCTATCCTACAATGAATTGATTGGTCACCACGTCGAAAAATGTTGGTCGAATTGCCCCACAAGACACGATCATATAATTCTGTAATTCCACCAAATTTTCAAATGGAGTCGTAAACACAATCGTTTAAGATGTCTCTAGAGAAATAAATCAAAAGATTTTAAGTCTGGGGACCGTGCAGGCCAAGGTTGTGTTCCTTCTCTACTCACCTCAACGATATTGATATGCAACGTCCAAGTACTGCCGAACAACCAAGCTGAAACATTTGTGGTTTCAAAAAAATAGAATCATCTTCAAGCAGTGTTATCAAATCCTCTTTTCTTCAATCAGCCTGCCAAAAGAAAAGAATAGGCTAATCAAAAAGAAAAAGCTGGTGTTGACAGTAGCTTCGACACAGCTTGTGGGTTTTCATAAGTTGGATCATTTATAGTATCCCTGAAGAGGTTAGCTTCATTGGTAGAGATTCTGTGCAAAAAATCGAGAATACATCGACATAGAGTCACTCTAGGTGGAAAATTATCAGGTAAAAGTGTTTATATTCACTGAATGTGATAGAGGTACGGTAGATCATTTTTAAGAATAATTGTCCAAACTGTTAAGTAGCTAATATTTAAAGTATGAATATTCCTAGCGCTTGCTGTAAGGCTATCTTCGATTTCTTTAACCACTTGTTGTTCCATTTGAGAAGTAACTGTTTGATGGTGCATATTTCGAAAGCACATGTGTATTATACCTGTTTTGAGAGAAACAACTGTTAATAATCTCAAACATAAAAAATATCCTCAATAGCTTCAATAGATCTAGAAAGAAAGTTTTCTATTCGCAAAAGCTGTTAGACGGTAGAAGGTTTATTCTCCGAGACAACAACACGGCGCAGAAAATATTCAGCCAGCGCTGCTGGATGGGATCCTACTTTGAAAGATTACAGACAACCCCTAGAGTGAAAAATGATATCTGATTAGAATACCCTTCATATTTATCATTCCCAGGCGATTTCACTCTAACAAGTGACAACTGAGGAAAATTATCATCCCATACAGCACCTTAGCATTGCAAAAGTGGCGGGGGATGTTTTAATATTTCATGAAGTCCTTCCCCAAATCGTGTTAAATCTAGTTGTCGGGAGAATTATGTGCGCCTTGCTGAATTAATTTGTAGGGATCTGTTCCAGAAACCCCAGACAAGACGCAAGACTGATACAGTCTTCAAGATGTCCAACGTAATATCGGGGGACTTTCAGCAAATTGATTTTCCGCTTTTACTGGGCCACGGGCTCGCTGTCCGCCGAACGTTACGGATACACCGGAGTATCCTTCGAATTCGGCTGGTAATTGAATCTTAATTCTGCACGTATGTAGCTGTCCGGCGACTGGAAGCTCCTGTCTAAATTACAAATCTAAGGGTACAGACTTCTTCTCTCTGATAAACAATTTAAGCTGAGTGGGTTAAAGTGATTTACTTTTTCTGTTATCTCTGTTGCTGGGACCAGGAATGTAATCTAGAGAAAGCCGTGTTTAGATTTACTAAATCATGGTATTTTCACTGTAATAGGGTTTATGTATTATCCCAATTTATTCCTACAGATAACTTATTGAATTGGGTACTGTGTATCTGATTTATGCGTCAAAAGAATCGCCCCACCGTTACAATTGTATTTAAAAATTATTTCCTTAAATGATACCCATATTTACAGGAGGAAAATGTATTAGGTATAACATCAAAAATGATGTCCAATTATGTTGATAATTTCAAAGGTAGAAGCAGGACCTATATTTTTTTGTACATGTTTGTGGTAGATTTTATTCCAAAAAAAATCCACAATCAGCCAAAACCAATGACATTTATTAGATCAAGATTAACTTCATCTGATTCATATCAGTATCATTGAAGCAATATGATATAAAAACGATTATATTTGAGAGAAATACGATTTTATGTATTTGCTACAAATATTTATGTGGTAGCCAGATAATAGTCTGAATGATACTAAACATAATAATTACTAGGAATATATTCAGTAACGCATACAACAATCATATCAATGAAGCGATTAATACATGCGGATGTCTGTAATACTGACTATATTGCCTCTAAGTTCGCAGTTCCCCTGGTTATATGTATAATTGAAAATAGTCAAAGTTGACGTTCGATCGCCTCTCTAACGGAAACGCATCGAGTCCTGGTCGATCTCCCGTATGATATCGACCCTCGGGATTCTAGCGCTGCCCTCAAACATCGTGGTCTGCCTCGGTCGACTGGAAATAGGGGTTATTTTCGGAATATAAATTTGATTTAAGCTGTAAATATTGTATGAATAATACTTAGCTGCTACTAATTTATATTTAGTATAAGTTCTAAGTAAATAACTTCGATACAGCTAACACAAATTCAAATTTTCAAAAATTATTCAAACAAGAAATTAGTATGACATGTTCCACCAAGTTTGCCTTATACGAATAAGAAGTAAATAAACAGAATTTGCTGTGAAACTGTGATAGATCAAAAACTAAAAAATATTTCTCGTTTAGGCCAAAAACTGTATGAAAGAAATACATTTTTCTGTTAAATTAATTCCAGTGGTTATTTAGTGGATTTGATATTACCGATTATTAAGGCAACCTGTCGAGACGTAGCGTGTACCAAATGTATTCAAATATCTTCATTATTTTGGAAAATATAAAAACTTGTAGTTTTCATTCAAATTCTGCACCTCGAAGAAGGAGCATTTTTCGAAAAGTATAAAAAACCTTATTTTGAAAAATCTATTATCCAACATTAAATCTGAGTTATCTTGAGGTATGTTGTGTATTTGAGGAAAATATTAAAACAATTTAGGAAAACATCTCTTATATCTTCCCTCAGTTTTGTACTAGGTACGTAGGTGTAGTTTCCGTGGGCATATGCGAAATACGTTTTCAGTTTCACGTCCCTAAAAGATATGTTCGGTATATAAACAAAAAAACGTTTAAATGTAATGTCAAAGGTTGAATACATCTAATAGTAATACACCTCAACTGAAAATAACCTTACAAAAACGACACAAAAGTTTAATAAAATAATATTTTCATTGACAGATGTAATATTTCTGCGCATAGGTATCAAAATAACTTGCCTCTTTTTATGTACTTCTATTTTGCATATGGAAATTTATTGGTTTATAGTCCGGGCGAATTAGGTATTTTTCAAAAATCGGGCCTAACTCGAATTTTATGCGCTTAAAATTAAGTAAAAAATTCTTGGGGCTTTTGCCCAAATTTGTGTATTTGTAGAGATCGGGCGTCAGATTGTTTATAACAAATAAAAAAATAATAATTGCTCTTTGCTTAGTTTTTCGATTATATCTCCGAAAATAAGTCTCTAATCGACATGAGGTATACTTATGGCCTTTCTGAGGAAATTTACTAAAAGAATAAGCTTTTGCGAAAACTCGCAAATACCCGCAATTCGGACCCCCAATTTCAAAATGGCGGCCTATTGCAAAATTATAAATTCGAAAATGCGAGCGCGTATATCTTCTGCCCAAGTCAAGATATCGAAATTCGGTAAAATGGATCGAAAGGTAATTATATTATCTCGCGTCTGTGTAATTTCAGATTTTTAAGTTGCAAAATAAAAAAATTATTAACAAAAAACCAAAAAAAAAACTTAAAAATCTGAAATTAAACAGACGCGAGATAATGTAATTACCTTTCGATCCCTTTTTACCGAATTTCGATACCTTGACTTGGGCAGAAGACATACGCGCTCGCGGTTTCTACTTTATAATTTTGCAATAGGCCGCCATTTTGAAATTTCGGGTCCGGATTCTGAGTATTTGTTGAGAACCCCAACAGTTATTTTTTTCCTATAGTTTCATCCAATTTCAGTCAAATTTGTTCTTTTTATTTAATTCTGAAAAAAATGGTTTTTGTTTCACCGCTAATTTTGCAACGTAAAAAAAATTTGCGAGCTTCCACAAAAAGCCTTTCCTTGTAGTAAATTTCCTTAGAAGCAAAATTGATAAGTATACCTCATGTCGATTAGAGGCTTATTTTCCGTAATATAAACGAAAAAATAAAAAAATGGCATTTATTATTTTTTTTCTTTTTTTATAAACAATACGACGCAAACACTTTACGCTTTTATTTTGTGTATTTTTAAATTAATTTTAAGTTCATAAAATTCGAGTTAGGCCCGATTTTTGAAACAGGCATGTGTTTGGTCCAATACAATTATGAAATGAGAAAAATTCACAACAAAATTCTGTATATCTTCGGAATGTTCTATTTAAAATTTATCATATTAATTTTCTTCACTTTGTAAAAATTTAGTTATATGCATTTTTTGATGACTTCTACGTGTACCAATCACAAAAAAGGAAATAATTAAAGTACTGCTTAATTAAAAGCGTACAGATAACAATTTATGGCGGTGTGTGTTTTTGCCATTAAAGTTAGAAATGCTTAATAAAACATGATGCATACATATTATTCATGTGTGACAAGATAAAATTGCGTGACGGCAATGCATTTAATTACAGATGGGATGGTCCCTGCTGAAAATGGTGGAAAGTCCTAGTTTCCGGCCAAAATTTCACACAACAAAATATACATTTAGAAAAAAAAAACTTAACTTAAACTTAGAAAACTGTAACTCAGTTGAAATCTATTTAACTTTATTTGCTGCAGAAGATGGTTAAAAAACAATAAAAGCTGATGCATTTGTCATTCTCAAAATTTACCTCTTCCAAGTTTTAATGTTTCACATTGTTTTTAATAAAATATAATATTATGACAAATTTAATTATAAAATTTTTTTTTTAAAATGAAGAACAGAAGACGATCCATAGGAAAAAACCTACCTTTTTTTCCAAACAGCCTGTATAGAACTTTATTTTTATAATATTTGAATAGCGTATTAATTTTATGCAAAATTTTGAAATAGTTTTTTCATCAAAATTACTTTTCTCCCTCTTCGCCATTGGGAATTGATTACCTTAGACGAACCTTCACGAAGTGTGAAACTCAACGCGTCCGTTAGGAGAATCTATTTAAAAACAGACACTAAACAGGATTCTTTCGAAGAGATTTCAGGCTGCAACGACGTTTAGGCCCTTTAGGTAATTAGTCGAATGCCAGTGGTCGGGATGGCAGGTAGTTAACTTAATTTCTCTTCTGGTTCCAGCATAGTTTTACTGTAAATTAAATTTACTTCAGTGTCAGTTTTATTATGTTGCTTTATGTGTGTATAATAAGTGATAAAGATTTATTCCACTCCTATCGCGTAAGTACTCAGTAGATTGCCACGACTATAAACAAAGCAGTTATATTGCAATATCAGAAATTTAATGCATTCATATTTACCAACTGAAGAAGGCTAGATATGATAATATCTATACTCGACGGCCGAAATTATAGATAGTAATTCATCGCTAGCTCTTGGACTAGTAAGGAGGATGAGGTGTGCGGAGATCGAAAATCCATAGGCGTATACGTAAAAGGCAACAAGATGTAGAAAATATGGAAAAAATATAATAAAACATAACATCTATTATTTTTTGAGGTTTTATCGAGAAAACTTCAAAAATATTTTAGTAACATTTTGTTTTTAAATTTTAAGTGTTTTCTATAAAACGATGCCCTCTTGGGCATCGATAACCCACCACCACCCGGCTTACGCCGCCGCAAAATATTGTAATGTTTACTATTAATATATTTATTTAAGTAGGTACTTACATATTTTATAATAATTATCTCACGAATATTATCACTGTCACACTTTCACTTCACTGCCACATAATCACTTCACTATTAATATATTTAAATACTAACATATCACATTATTCACATTATATATTTCACATATTACTGTTGCTATCGCTATCACTAGAATCATCTTCACCCAAATGAATAATGACTGGTTCTATGAACACTTCTACCGTTGTATCAAGATCCCACATACGTTGTTCCTCTTTCTGTGCATGTCCAATACACTTACATCATGTTTCAGCTGTGACGTGATTAATAGCATCCTGTAATAATAATTTCACGTCGTTTATTTTAAAGGTGGTGTTTTTTCGTGCGATTTCATTCTTTATTTGTGCCCAAACCAACTCAATTGGGTTTAATTCACAGTGGTATGGCGGTAAACGGAGTACACGAATTCCTCTATCTTTGGCCATCTCATCCACTACATACTTAATGTATTGACATTTTTCTCTTTGGACAATTTTTAATAATTGTACTTTTAGCATGGTTTCTGTATATTCAATATTTTTCGATTGTAACCAGTCCATAATATTTCCTTTTCTCCATGCTGATGTCGGTAACATTTCAACTCTTCTACTATGATAAGGTGCTTTATCCATCACAACAACTGCTCCTGGCTCCAGATATGATAAAACATATTCAAACCATTTTTCAAACACGTCGCTGTTCATATCTTCATGATAATCTCCCGTTTTTCGTGACTCAAATACATGCAAACCATTTTCTGAAAATCCCGTATCGCTTCCAATATGTGTTATAATCAATCTTCGTCCTTTTCCAGAAGGTGCCTTTAATCCAGTAGAAAATCCATCTAAAAATGCTTGTCTCTTACTCTTAACATTACCATCCTGCCAAACTTTTGATACAGTACGACCTTCGTTTACCCATGTTTCATCCATGTAATATATCTTCTTACCAGATGCACGAAGTTCTCTTATTTTTTCTAAGTATTCTCTTCGCCATACCACAATTTCGTCTTTTTCAACGAGCATATTATTCCGATTCCGTTTCAAATATCGAAAATTCATGTCACGCATTATTCTTCTAAGAACCTTATCAGAGAAATTAGGAATATCCTCATCTTCAGCTATTGCAGCTTGAAATTTCTTTATCGTTGGTATTTCATTTCTAAAGAAAAATCCATGAATTTTCCTAAATATAGAGTATTTCACGTCAACGTCGACTTCTATTTTCTTCCTCCCTCGTGTTTCCACATTTTTCTTCTTTGGATTCACTTCTACATTATTTTTTATGGCACGATAAACAGTAGCAACGGATACTTTTGTCAACGAACTACACGTATGGGCAGCTTCACTTACACTTGTATTAGAATTTCGCGACCGAATTCCTTTATACACGTTTTTTACCATTTATGAGCAACAGACCGTTTGCCACAACCAGTACTTTGATCCATTTTAATTATTATTCCTACGTTTTAAAACGTCCCGATTTTTTTAATTTATAAATTTACTATAGTCACGGAACATGCAAACCCTCGCGCGCGCTTATAGTTTGACGTTTCTAACTACGGCTAACTCGAATTCTACGTACGTCCGTTTACACCCACTAAAAAGAGCATTTCCCTATCTGTAATAAGTGCGATAGACAGAGATAGGAAATAAATCGCGTTCAGTGTAACTCAGTCTATGACTGTTATAGATCTTATCGATGTGCAAAGAGAGCGGCACATCATTTAACATAAGCAAATAATATTGAACCGTTATAAAAATCATTTTAAGTTTTATAAACTTTACGGTAATAGTGCTTCTATATTATGTATGAATCACTATCTATATTGTTCGGCCGTCGAGTATACGTTGATATTTCATATAACAATAAAAAAGTACTTTAAATTACAATCAGTATTTTCAACAAGTTCACAGACTGTGTTTTGATATTAGAGGGTATGTATAAACAATGAAACAAAGGCCTGGGAAAGTTAAATTATATACATTTTAAGCAAATGGAAGTGTTTTTATAACTGAAACTCATTGTTCTCGTATTATTAGAAAAACAAAAAACCACCTACATAAATATAAAACGTTTAGTCTAACAAATGAATGTTTGCTTGGTAATATGTACAATTGTGTTTGACCTTATAATAAAAAAATAAATATATTTTTATAGGTATAAACAAGGATAATATCATTTATCATAGAAAATATTAAAACCTGTAGTTTCCAAAACTCTAAATATAATAATGTAGTTTAACCGTATAAATGAAAAATATTAAAATTGTATATCTTATTTACATTTATAACAATGTTTGTAAATACTCCGAAACTGTTTGTTTTTTTAAAGAACTTAAATAATTTCAATTACATTTTAATAAAATTTAATTTAATTAGTATAAGTATCTCAAACTCGATAGTATGGGCTTACTGAGAGGTTACAAAAAATTTAAATAGAATTTGGGACACGTGGTGTTAAGGGATGAAGTCAGTTCCATTTTCAATCGAAAGTATTATCTTCGGGATTTGACAGAAACGAGTAATGACGTCGTCAATTACATTTTTTCCAGAAACATTCCCCAATTTTCCCCACAATTCCTGTTAAAAAGCTCCTCTTTTTTTAATAAATTTTTATTAAAGAAATTTTTCTGTATTACGTCCCGTTTAAAAGTTATAAGCAATACCGTCCTAAAGAATACCACCTACAAATCACATTATCGGTGGAAGGATCAAGTAGTCGTTGGAAAATAATTCAATGTTCATTGTTTAAAGTGCATAAATGTTAAGAATAAATAAAAGGATTAAACTCGATACCTAATTCTTTAATACAGTTAAAACAAAAGGTGATGATAACAACTAAACTTAAAAATGAGGCAAACGCTTTCATACTGCATACATTTTTGGACTGGATTTACAATGTGGGGATTTTCAATGGACCAGTAATGTTCGTTGCACCTGTTTAGCAAACCATTACTGACAAACCAACTTTCGTCCGTCCAAAGAACTGCCGAAAAAAGTTCTGATCAACAGTTTCTACATTTACTACAATTTGAGCTATAAAATTCAGTCTGTTTTCAATGTGACGCTCAGGCACATACTCCAAATTGTGAATTTTGTAGTCATGATACCCATTGGTCTTTAAAATTCGTTGAATGGCTGATTTATCCAAATTCAAATCCCGGCCAGCCTGCCGTATAGAATTTTGTGAATTTTGTTCGAAATACTGTAACAGTTTAGCTGCATTAATATTGTTTCTTACCCTTCGGTCAATTATTTGATTTTTCCGAACAGAAAATACATCTTAATTTCGTCGCAAGGCTGCCTCCAATCTTGTAAAGGTTCTACGATCCGATATGGGGCGCTCTGGATACCTTTCTCGATATAACTCTACAGTTTTTCTTGAATTTTTTTGACTCGACGTAAATTAGCAACATATCGACTTTTTCTGAATGAGAGAACATTTTGTAAGCACAAAATTTATTACTCTTGATCCTTCCACCGCTGATATGATTTTTAACAGGAAAAAAATTTGGATCTGTTTTTGGAAAAAATATAATTGATGACGTCATTAGCCGCTTCTGTCTGTCAAATCCTAAAGATGATACTTTCGATTGAAAATAAAGCTTACCTCATCCCATTTAACACCACTTTTCCCAAATTTGGTTGAAATTTTTTGTATCCTCACAGTAGGCCCATACTATTGAGTTTGACACACCCTGTGCAATTTTGCAAAAAAATTTTTTGGTTTATAATAATTATTTTTTAAGACCGCCACTTTTCAGCATATTCCCTAGTTTGGTACATAAGGTGTTCAGAGTAAAGCCTAAAACTGTCTTGATATTTGCTTTTTTATTTACAGATTTTGAGCAAAAAATAATTTTTTATTAATATCGCTTTAGTTCTTTTAGGAAATATACAGGGTGATTCACAACTTTTCCAAAAAAATTTGGGAATAGATGCGGCATGAGAAATGGAGTCAATATTGTAAAATAAATTTTTGTAAAATCCTTATAGTTTCTGAGAAAAAAATTATTGAAGTTATAGCACATTAAACCACTACATAGCTGGACAACTGTAGTCTCTAGCGTCATTCGCAATACGCGTGGAAAGCCATGTGACTCCTAATACTGAAATCCGTCGTTGCGGTAGTTTTTACCTGTTATTTGTGGTATTTACATCAGTTTTTTAGTAGTTAGTGTCAAAAATGGTTTGCGTGTATAGCAACTCAGAGTTGATGGATATCGTTTTAATTTATGGTGAAGCATTTGTGTTATGGTGAAGCAAGACATCATTTGTGTTAGTTCGTAGAAAGCGAGTAAGACGGACCCAAATGTGTTTACACGTGTGATAAAATTTTGAACAATTGCTGTTGCAGCATCAGGTAAGTCAAATGATTTTATTATTTAAAAACACAAATTAATTTTATTAATAATTAATAAAGGCAAAATCATTTGAATTTGCCGATATAAAATAGGTGCGATAAAATTCTATTTACATATTTCTTTCCTTGTGAAAGTTTTTGTCCGTTTTTATCACACCGCCATACCGGTCGCATTGTGCGAGGTCAGGTTTTACAGTGGATCAGTTTCCAGTGCCGTGCAGAAGTGTATTTTTAAATCAATTTCGAACTGACCTTTTTGATTTTTCTTTACAAAATTGTATTTGTAAGGGTCCCCTGTACATCCAGAATTTTTTTTTGGATAAGTTCTGAATCACCCTGTATATGTATAATTTTTCAGTTTAATTAAACTTAGCTAATCCTTTTGTTAAATGTATATCTTTATTAAACATTATTTAATGTTTATACCACTTACCTCGAAAGTCAGTTTCTCCTGAAATATAGGCCTATAAACTTATTAGGCATCGATATTGGAATAAAAGTATGTTGGTCACACAAAAGTAATTTAATATAACAAAAAAAGTTTGCAGAAAAATGAAATATAGTTCAACACGAATGCCAATAATGCCACCTAATAATAATTGGCTCTCTCTGTACAACAACTTGAAATAAGTACACCTTTTTTACAGCAAAAAATTGGAACTTCATAAAATACCTTCATTTTTTCTAAATATTTACCAACAAAAATATAGCAAAAAGAATAACATATTTCTTCCGATATTTTTAGTAGAACGTCTTTTAGGTGAAAATTAAATTTTATTGAATTTTTTTAGTCAGTTATCTTAGAATTTCATAACTTTTTAATTAAGCAGAAATGTAACTTGATATAAATCAGTTTGTTTCCATTTATTTTCATCTGAAGGAACTATTTTTGAAGTAAATCCTACTTACTTCCAAACATCCTGTATAAGATGAAACCAAGAATTAGCATGCTGACTGACTCCACACCACCTAGTAATTTTTCTGAATTTTGTCATTTCCCACACATATTTACAATATTAAAAAAATATTTCATGTTCTATTAAACAGTCCCTTCTAATCTATAGGTACATCTAAAACGGATATTTTAAAATCGAAAATGCCGAGTTCTACTTGTTTTTGTCAAACTTTTATTTATTTATTTTTTTCAGAGCGTCATGCAGGAGTGACACTGTCACAACCAAACGCAATACCAAACAGTATTCCTTCCACTCCCGTTACTTAAAATTCACGTCACAAATCACACGTCAAGCGAACATGACGTTTGGATGCCGGTACGGGCATATGCATTTTTCATAATTCGTGCATATTTCGCGTATGGGTTTGCTAGCATTGAATTATATTAACCATGCATGAGGTAACTCGCATCAGCTATTCCCAACATTTTTTAACCAGGAACAGCATTATTTATTTAAGAGTAAAATAAAATACACGAACCTCTAAAACGGCCATTTCCTGTTTAATACTGCAGTCTGTTTTGTGATTGGTTTACTGGCTTTTACTTCATGGTATGTGGAATTAACAGTTTTTTTAATGCTTTTCACTGACGCCCATAAAATAGCACAAAGAGCTTTATGTTTACGCCTTTTTAAAAATTGAAGTAACTTCCGTGATAATACGCATTCCAATGTTTAATATTTGTGATCAACAGTAAGACGTATTCGTCGATAACATATTACATAACACTAAGAAAAGGACTCTTAATGAGGAGAAATAACATTTGATAGAGTCAATTCAATCATTTATTTGTATTTGGCAAATGGAATATTTATTTGGAGTTAATAAGGCATTTTGGAATAAAAATAATAAATATTTAGTTAAAAAAAAAAATTTGAAATAATTAAAATAAATTTGTTAGATATATCCCAAGAAATCAGTATATTTAAGTAGATTTTTTGAAATGCAGACTGAAATCAGTGTCTGAAAAATTAAAAAATATTTATTCGTTATGTGGGAAACTATCACATAAGATTCTTAACTGGTAACGTTAAGATTTTTAAGAATTTTGTCAATAATCTTAGATCTTAGTATCCAAGAACTGTTCGACTTCACTTGATTGGATTTTTTGAATATCTTCAAATTGAAATAAAAATACTAGAGCTAGTGATAAAATACAGATATCTTAATTAAATTAAATTTAATAAAAAAAGCAGCAAACATTATTTAGATAAAAAATTATTCATATTAATCGTCATATTAACATTGACAAGGGCGTCGCCAGCCAATGGGCCACGGGGGGCAAGATAAGAGAGAGGATGGGAGAAATATAAATTATAGGTAGAAATAGGTACAGTGAATTAATTTTTTTTAGAAATAGTTTTAATAAAACCTTTTTAATACAAGAAAAACATAAAAAATATAAAAAACTAAAAAAATAAAGAAATTCAACGAAAATTAGGTAAAACATAAGCATCCGGATTTTTTGAAAATTTGTCGACCACTTTATTAATAAAATCTTCATGGTTGTCAAAAATAAGCTTTCTGTGTATACTTACTCATCATTGCTAGGCCATTGAGACGATTTTGTACCATAGTAGGTATTTCTCAGCCAGATTTTTATTCTTCTTAAGCTGCTAAACGATTGCTCTACAGTACATATTGTGCACGGTAGAGCAATTAAAATTAAGAAAGTTTTGCCCCCTTGCCCCCCTTGGCGACGCCCATGGACACTGATGGTGGCATTTTTTAAAAATTCATTCATTCATGCATTTTTTCTAAAAAATTTTTATTTTTTAAATAATTTTGTTCTATTAATATTTTTATTAATTTTATTTGCAACGAGACCACTTGAAAAAGCAATAAAAGTGAAATGTAGAAGTAGTGTGATGTTAGAACAAGAATACGAGATAGTTCTTTGAAAGATTATGTTATTTAACAATTTCTATGTCAAGTAAGTATGTGTTTTTATGTTATCAATTTATAGATATATCATTTTTAACTTTTATTTTAGGTAATAGGGTGTTTGCCACCTTTTCAGATGTTATAGTCTTTCCAAAGTCAGTTGAACATGTAAAAAAACGCCTGGTAATAAAATTTAATGACTTTCATAGGTGTCCCTAAAAAGTTTTCTGCTAAAAGTAAAAAATTGTAATTTGTATATAATGTCTAATAATTTCTATTATATGTTCATTTGGCCAACGACATATTTTAATTATCTATGTGCTCAAACAATTTTATTATATTGGTTGTAAATTTCGTTTTGTTCCGTTTCAAAAGGTCTCTAAAATGCCATGTTGTGATAATATTAGTAAACAGAATATCGCTTATTTCTTTCTTTCGCAATTGTAATATGAATGATTGACAGAAAGGGCATATAATACATTAAAATTACCTGAAACACACCAAATTCCGCATTGCTGCACTGCACTGCTGGGCAATTTATCAACTACTTTTCATCTGCTGAGATTTATTGCCCAGTAGCCCTATACAACTGTGTTTGTTTTCATTTGCTCGCGCTCTCATTCTTCAACTGGGCGTATACATTTCTATCACCTCCACATTTAGTTCGACCAGACCTGTATATGGGTAAATATCGGAACAAATGTTTCAAATATTTCAACGCCAAGTTGTTGCGTGCGTCAGCGACCGAACCTAGTACATACTGTCAGTTCTATACCATAAAAATGAAACAAATTTAGCGGACAGCTCTGACTTGCTAGAGCTCTTGCTTGCTATAGATTGCCTTAATTGCGCCATCTATTGAAGTGAAGTTCAATTAAAATCATACCGATGTCCTCCTCTTAAATAGTAATAGAGGGAGACAGAAAGGAGTGGTTTATAAAAAAACCTTTTTAATTACATACCTATATAGTCTAGTACACCTCTCGTTGATAACAATGGGGTACGATCTGAATTAAAATTTTAAAAATTAAATGACAATTTATATAAGGAGGCAATAGCAAAAACATTTGTACAGTTCACAGTTATTGAACGGTAATCAATGATAAAATACGACCCACTTATTTATGTAAACACCCCATTATAAATTACTAGCTATTTACTAGATATTGTTGGTATAATTCAATGCTAGTCAGGGTATGTAGTCCATAGATCAGTTGTTTCTCGCAATACTGTAAGTTAATACAATTTTAGAAAATAATTAATGACATGTACTAACTACTGATATAATGACAAATATTTTATATTTATTTTCAAGAAACTGAAGCTTCCAAACAGCTTCAAGCAAGATTTTTCTCTTAGTGTAGCTTGTAGAGAAAAAAATGATTGACGTTCATGAAAATACTACTTCCTCAAACACAAATTGTAAAAAATCTAAATTTGACTTTGATGCATTAAAAAATCAAGGGGGCGATTTAGTATGTATATTTTTACCATGTAACAGAGCTTCAGATGAGGACACAAATCGTCGAAGAAACTAACATAATTGAATATTATTATATATCAATGTATTCGCAATGGTTCCCGCTAGTGAGTGAAATAAATTTCAATGCTCATGAGAACAGAAGAATAATTTAAATAAATGCCAAAGTACCTCAATTTTAACCATACTGTTAGTCTGCCAATATATTGGATTTACGACGGAACTAGGTCAGGCACAATAACCAAACTACTTCACTCACTAGAACGGACACTTAGGATCATTTGTATTTAATTTTCAGATTAATATTTATTAACAATTCTATAATTTGTGTCCTCAAGTAAGATGACAACATTTTACACACGACTCCATGTTATATTATATTATATTATATATTTAAACCAGAATTTTAGCGGTTTCTATCTTCTACAAGAATTTCTAAATAAAATTAGTTTGTGTACTCTGTCACAGGTGTCGCTACCCTTGAAAATGAAAGCGAAAACACAGAGTTGGTTTATTGTAAATTGTATTGGCCGAGAAATAGTGAAATTTCTGGCGTTTTTAGGTACTGAAATCTTTAAAAGTAAAACGTGTAGAACAAAAGTAGGGGTAAGCACAAAAATAAAATCCTTGATGTTTTGTTTATTCATGGTTACCGTTTAAATTTACCCAAATAAAATAATAACTAAAAAAAAGCGTTTGCAAAACATGCGTTTGCTATTATCCTAACCCCACATTTTAACAATTATTTTCACGTACTTATAAAAAGTAAACAATTTTATATGTAGGACTAAGCAAGTAAATGTTATAAGAATATTTACATGTGGAATTATATATAAAAAAGATAGTATTTTCGTAGATTTCAGTACCTAAAACCTTAATGGTTTGATCGTTTTTTGCACCTGTTTATTCGTTTTACTGCGGCCGGCGTCTTTGAAAATACTCAGGTGGCATGACATAACATTCCTATTATTTGATAAGCTTTAGATTATTCAGTTATTAAATGTTTGAAATTATTTGTCTTTGCGGAAAACACTATTTACAGAATATGGGACCCATAATGGTCTGATATTATCTTTGATATATAAATATGGGTAATATTTTAAAAGTAGGTAGGTACCTAAGTAATAAGATTTTGTAAAGCTTAAGTAGTACGAAAATATAACGCATAAAAAACCAATAATATGTACTAATTTTTCTTTATTAAGAATAAAGATTAAATTTTACGTACAGGGTGTCCCACATAAAATCGTTATTTATGTTGTAGCCTTGGTAGTTTCAAAATAAATTTACAGCTTAAAAATTGGTCTGGCTCAGGTAGATTTCTGTTTCAATCTACAAATCAGTAGCTACTTACCGATAAGAAGGAAACCACTAGTCTAGTCGAGAAGTGAGTTTTCTGCGAAAAATAGTTATTGTAATCCTAAAAATATGGTTGTTAGTACATTGGATTCGGAATTAAATTCAGAGAAAGAAGTATTTTTTAATTTATCCGCAATTAAAAATAGCAATTGTTATAAACAAAAAACGAAGAGAAAAAAGGGAGTCTCCGTTTTTTAACTATAACTAAAAAAATATTGAAGATAGCTGAAATTTCAAAAAAGATCCTGAAAGAGGAGAAAATTTCAGCAAAATAAGTCAGGAATTGTAGCTCCATTATTTATAATTTTAATTTGACGTTGAAAATATAGCTCCGCGCGGCGGCGGCGGTTTCCGCGTCGTCGCGTCGCCGCCAAGCAAAGTGTGCAACACAAAATAATTTTTTTATAGTATTCAATATTAATTTAAAAATCTAAATAAATTATAGTGTCATCTAGACACTTGAAGGAACACAGCCCAGTTGGAAAATAATTTTTAACTTGACTTATGTTAAAGTTATTCAATTGTTAATGAACTAATTTTTCGTGGTCCTAATCTTTCATAAAACTTGTTGTAAAACTTTAAATAATGTATCTAAAATTTTTTTTCTTTCTGGGAGGTCTTTTTATATACATAATAAACAAGATTCCGTTGTAAAAGTTTATAAAAGTTTTTTCATTTGTTTATAATGATTTTTTAAAGTTAACAAAAAATGAAAAATCCGGGAAATGTTATAAATTTTTTTTTTACCAAATGTTTGATTTTAGTTGTTTTTCTATTAATATATTGCGTTTATTAGCTTAGCTAAAAACTTTTTAACGTTATTTGTTTATAAATTTGTTATAAACAAATGGACAAGTTTAATATTTTTGAAACATTTTTTTTGCCATTTTATTGTCTTGGTAATCTGTTTTTTAAAAACAAAAATTTTTCTTAAATAAATTTTTTAATTGTTTATAATCGTAATTTCCCTGGGAACACGATGGTGCAATTATTTTTTTGCTACTTGCCGTAGTTTACGAGATATTTGCGAAAAACCTTATTTTTTACGGGTTTTTTGACCTTTTGACCCCTTGCCTGATCACCTAGGTCAAAAATGTTTGCGGATTCGGATTCCTGAGGGTCGAAAACATATTTGCGCCCAGGTTTGATCGACAGAGGAAAAAATGGAGGTTCAGCCTTCATTTCAATGGACTAAATACATACAGTAATATTATATATATATTTTATGCCTATACATATTATTCTCCAAACGCAATTAGTAGCAAGATTCTATATATTTTAGTAATTAAGCAGTGTTTTTAAGTTAAAACGACTCGTCAAAGTAAAAAAATATTTCAGGTTAGGTATATATTTTTTTTACTGAAAATAGCAGTTAATTTACATTATCGGATTGTTAATGTGAAAATATAAACATTAGACTGTTGACTATTCCATGTTATACGTGTTTTAACGTCACTTTTGAAGAAGAAACTACATGTAATTTTAAAAACCGTATTTCTGTTTTTATAATGAAGGAATAGTAATTATAAGATTGTTTAAGCTTATTAACTAAAAATTATTGCCTACTCAATAAAAAAATATTATCGTCCTCGATAATCTATTACTAATTAATAAAATATTTACTCTCTTTCCTTATAAGATTGTATGTACACAAATTGGAGCCGTTCCTGAAAAATCGGACGAATATCCGGTGCAGCGGAATTATTAGACTTGAAGCGTTGGCCGCTAGAACAGCCCCTGCCGGTGTTCCGTTTCGTGACTCACGCTGGGCGATATTTTTTGTACAAAATCCCGTCCTTAATTTAACAACTAACAACTATAATTAGGGAACACTTTTGAGAGTATTCAGTATTACATGTGCAATAATCTAAAGAAATTTAAATTCGACTGTTGTACTTTTTTTATTATTTTGAAGCGACCTTAGACATATTATCACTTCCAGTACCGGAACTGAGACTTCGTGACCTTGATGGCCATTTCAATTTTTACAAATAAAGAAAACATTAATCGAGGTATCCAATTAATTAAAAATTGCAACACTTCCTAGATTAATACAAGCTACATTGTTTTATACATTACAAAACTGTTTTGAATTCAGATATAGATCTCAAACGCTAAAATTTTTCCACGACAAATCTCTCCGCCATTACCAAAATAACTCAATTCAAATCCCGACACCCCTTTGCTTTACCTTACTTCCATTATTGTTCGTATGACTTATCGGCTGCTGATTCAATTAGCAAACGTTTAATCGCTTGTTTCATTATTCCCCCCGCGAAAGGGATTCGCCCTCTGCACTTTCTGCTAATGCATAATCGATATTCGAGTTTCGGTTCGCGTCTTTAGGTTCTGCTAATTATTGCGAGACAATAGGGCTGTGTATGGCGGGCCTTACAATTAGGAACGGTGCGTGCGCGGCATTAAGCAGGGCGGCTTAAATGAATAATCAAAAATTATACCGCACGTAGTGCGAGGGGTGCGAACCAGTGAAACATGAATTGGCGGTAACACGTAATTATACAGAAAATAACAGGGATACCCTCAAAATAAGGAACAAATCTATATAAGCGCAGCTGTATCCTAATGTGTACAAAAATTACTCCAAAAATTTTTGGAGTACACTATACGGGGTGTAACTTTGAATGGGAGTCATGTTTATACGGAAGCTATTTTTGACCTTTAGAAACACATATCATGGGCTTGTTTTCTCAAATTCCGTCGTGTAAATTGAACCGTTTCTAAACCTTTTTTCATAATTTTCATACCCCGCCGCTGAACCTCGAACGAAGGCGCACGTTAGTTGAAGCACTTACACATTTGGCAACTGCGGTAGGCAGTATTGTCATAATTTCCATAATTTAATTGACAGATAGAGAATTTTATTTAAAAAACCTGCCGCAACCTGCTCTTTGGTGCGTTATTTTTATTGAGCAGGTGCTGCTCAGGACCCTATCATCCCACATAAACCAAATTTAAGATTAACTATAAATTGGTACCTAACAAATAATCTAACAGGAAACCGAAACAGTAATAAATAAATAATCATAAATAAAATACACAACACAATATGCTTACCCACCTGATTTTCATAGCATATAGCTTACTTCAAATCTTGTCGCTGAATCCACGCGTTTAGAATTTCTCGTTCTAAGTTTCCCACTGCCCGAATTTATTTCACTTCAATATTAGAATATTGGCGTTCAAAGTTTCTATAATCTCTAAATTGTTGAAGCAATCTTACAAACATTTTCTTATTCAGTACCTGTTGGTAGAGATAATCCATGTTATCGTCCTCTTGGAACAGCTTCGTTTTCTTCTAACAAAAAGTACGTCCTAGCAATATCAACCACAATAACACAAAAACTTGAAGCTAAAAACAGAAAAATACAATGTACCTGCACTAAACATTAAAATAATTAACTTTAATCGGTTACACTACATAAAGACGCCTCACAAACATCTTTTCGTAAACCTATAAACTGAAAACTAAAATAAATGTAGGTAAAAAAATTAAGCGCTGATGAAGTATTCGGTCGTTCTGCGCCTTTTTATAGGCCACCAAAAATACACCGTAGACTATGCTCCTCTACATACCCTAAATGCCTTATACGTAAGAGGCACACAGTTCGATACGCTGTGGCATCTCCACACTAGATTCGTACTGACTGAGTAGAGGAGGCTAGCCTCCGTTTGTTTTAGAAAGCGTTAACATAAATTAGGCATTTTCTGTGATTAAATACTATTATCTGTTCTGTTGATGAAGTGGCTGAATAACAAAAAAGAGTAAAAACAAGCTGTGTTGTGCTTAGACTCCTATAACTTTTTAATTGCATATGTTTAACTCTTAAATGTGTGCCCCGTATACTTGTCTACTTTACGTAGTAAAGTAGAATAATTTAGATAAACTAAGTCAATGTCAGAAGTTGTTGATACTGAGAATAGTAACACAATTGGTTTCGAACACTTAAAATAATATTTAAAAAATATGTTATATTAATTACCTTTTGTACTTTTTTAAAATTAGTATCATATCTACATAAAAATATTATTTAATACTTAATAAGTCACGTAACAAATTTTATTTTTCTAAAAACAATAGAATATTTTTTTATGTTCAGCAGTTCACATCAAACAAATATGGTGACTTTAAAATAACACGTTGCTAAGTCGTACAAAAGCAATCTGTTTTTACTAAATTATTTTTCATCGTAGTTTCGTATTCTACTCGTATAATAAAATAATAAAAACACTTATTTACAGCAGTAAATAACAGTTTGTTTACTTTTAAACAGAAATCAATCAAAATTTTCATTTGCTTTTTCATATCAATAATAATGATGGATTTTTTTGTCCCTTAATAAAATCCCTCCACCCAAGTATTATACATCTTTGAATTCAAAATTTAAAGCTTCATCTAACGGTGCAAAAATCCAATATGGCGTCCATAAGAAAACCAAACGTTGGTTATGAAAACATAGAGATCTAGGAGGCCTGGAATATGTTTTAACCTTTCAACAGGCAAAGTATATCGCCTTACATACCGATTTTCATTACTCTAGTTTCAATAATAAAGAATATATGGAAAAAATAAGAAAAATCTAATTTTCAGTTTTTACAAAATATTTCAGGAACTTATCTCTAATTTATTTTCATAATTCGAAATGGCATAAAAATATGCAACTTTCTTGTAATTTAACTAACCCTGTATATCTTCTAGTACGGGAGTTACTGACGGTGTATACATTAAAAGTGACGACCCTGTATATGGAATATCGGGGCTCCCATACTTTAAAAAGTAGATTCTGCGCTTTAAAACGTGGCCTCTTGTTTGACGAGCAAAGCGTTTTAATTGTATGCGTATTTATCATTTTCTTACGGTTCAATTACTATCGGGAATACTCGAAAATGAGCCGAACAATTTTCCGGGCTAAGTGGCCCATTGTTTTCTCCGCAAAGCGCGCTGATGAATGTTTTAGGAATGAATTCATTCAACCGGAAAGTTATTGTACGGTCTCTACAAGGGTAATGAGGCGAATTGTTAGTTTTATATATAATAAGCTGATAAATTATGTGGCCGAGCGAAACGCGAGCGTGATTATTATCCTTTCTGGTACGGCTATAAATATGTAGTGAGAAATGAAAATTCTATTTGATAAACGCACGATTAACACGTGAAGCCAACATTATTAATTTTACTTTCTCATTTTCGAAATTATGTTTGTTGGCGGTAGGATACAACGTGATGATAATATGCCAGTCAACGTGGTGACTAGCTTTTTGAGTGATGTACAGCATGCAATGGAAACATTAGTTGTAATGCGAATGTAAACGAAATTAATAGTTTCTCACAACGACCTCAGAAAGGATAGACAGTGCATTGTCTTGGTTTGTTTTGTTCTACTGTAAATATTTTGAGAACTCAGCCTCCTATTGGCTAAAGACATGTGGTAAGGTGCGCGCGCAGTACCTGCTCTATGCTAGATGTTTATTATTGTTTACGACTGTCGGCCGCCATTAATTCTTTGCATGCTTACTGAGTTTAACGTTGTGTTTACCGTGGATTATTAGTTTCTTTGGCAGAATTTATTGTTTTTGTGAATAGACAATGGGAAAATATTGTGTTATATGTAGATTTCGCTTTAAAAGTGGAGGCAATCGCTCTTTTCACAGGTAGGTAGATTTACCATGGGCGTAACAGATAACAGACGGTAGTTTAAAACAAAATTTGAAATAGAAAATTTTCAGTGCAATAATATTGAAAATATAAAATATTTTTTTAAAACGTGAATTGTGTGTTACGGTTAAATAAAAAGTAACATGAATTGCAAAGGCAACATTATTTAAAAGGAAATATACCTAGGTAATTTGATTTTAGGATTCCTTCGAATGTTGAACGCCGAGACGTTTGGCTCTCTCGCATTTTGAGCTGTATAGGAAAGGAAAATAGTCCTAAAGATAGTGTTGTATGTTCAGATCACTTCACATCAAGTGATTTCTTAATAAGACCTGGTGGCCGAGTTTATCTTAAGGACACAGCAGTTCCTGAGTTCCCAAGTTCGTTTAGTCAAAATACAGGACCCCTATTAAAATTGTATAAACAATTTTTTGCACATAATTCGGGATCACTTTGTAGCAATTGTCACCATAACAAATTAGATCCAATAAATCTGTTTTAAGAATTAAAGAACTTAAAAATATGTGTAATAACCCCATTTACTATTTCTCTTTCATTTATCACTTAATTGTCCTACTTGATATGCATATTATTGTATACAAGTATAGTATAGCTACCATACTATATGCAACTGTAACTGTAACTTTGTGATTCCTATTTGAACTGGTAAAAACTTTTATTAATTAGTATTATTTAACATATTGATGTATATTGTTACTGAGAAAATAAAGATTGTTGTAACTAGTATTACTTTTTTTCGGCAGTAAGTGCCGTTATGGAGTAAAACAAACATGGTTCTATTTATTTAAAAAAGAAGTCATTAACATTATTTTAAAACCAAATTAGGTGTGAAATCGGTAAGTATATATAAATTAGACAAATATTAAAATGTATCACCCTTTTTAACACACACGACACTGGTTAAGAGTTCCCTAGTAAACAAAGAACTATCTTCATCCTTGTTTAATAGCAGGATGTCTCAAGTTGTGGAAAATCAAAACAATTCCTTTTCAATGTATAGGGAATTACTTGTCTAGTCATTCTGAGGTCTTTGGTTTCTCATTTTTCATCAGTGTAATAATTATTGATTAAGTGCAATTAATTCATATTTTTAGAACTTTTGCCAGATATTTAAAGAATCATTTCTTCAAGTTTTGAGTGATTTATTTTAAAATAAACATTAATTTTCTAAAATGGGAAATTAAACAGATATTTGAGTTCTATAAAAAATGTTATAGTACAGTCATTGAAGCTTTTCACCTCCGAATTCTTTGAAACTGAACCGATCGACTTGAAATTTGGCAGATAGTTAGAGAAAAGGTCAATGAACATTAGTGACATAGCGTCGATTGGCGCTTCCACCCTGTTGGGGGTTGACACCCCTTCTCGGGGGTGGAAATCTTTTTTCAAAAATAACGCTGGAAATCGATAGAGAATCAAATTTTGAGTAAACAATATTCGAAAATTTTTTTCGAGGAATAAAAAGTTTTTTAGTTATTCACGATTGAAAACTTGGAATTTTTAGTGAAAAAAAAAACACTTTTTCAAAGTATTTTTCGTGAATAACTCAAAAACTACGCATTTTATTAAAAAAAGTGTAATGCATAAAAATGTAGCTTATAAATGAACAAAGATAATCGTTTTTTAAAAAGTGTTGTACGTCCTGTATAAAGCGAAATATGGTTAGTGGAAGGGGAGTTGTTTTGAGGTGATTACTCGAATCGATGTATTCAACGTCAAATAACTGAAAAAGGATTAATGTTACGTGTATAACGCTCCCGAAGTTTTTTGTAGTACTCAAAAAGACCTTCAAAATGAGAACTTGAAGGAGTTATCGTCAAAAGCAGATGGGTTGCTCATATTTTTTAAAGAAAAATTAGCAGTAAACGCTGTACCATTTCCATCAGAATTAAAATTAATCGTAGACCCTTTACAATTAGTTTTATTTTAGTGTTATTCATACGATCCTTAAATTAAGTCGGTTTAAAATGCGTATTTTTTTAATAATATACCGTAAAAGTTGAAAACGTATTTTTCATTATTCAAAAAAAAATTGTATAATTTTTTAACACAGGAGTGATTTATAAGGGTTGAAAAGTGTTATGTGATATAAATTCTTTCATAAGCTATGAGGAAATTTTTGTTTTAAATAATTGCACCGTTAAAGCATTCCAAGCTTTTAAAAAGTAATTTTTTATCATTTTTGTCAATACAGGGGTGGTTTTTAGGGGTTGAAAGGAAAAATTCTTTTATTTGCTATAAGGTAACTTTTATTTTAAATAATTGCACGATTTAATCATTCCAAATCTTTAAAAAGTATTTTTTTATCATTATTTTTTGCATAGGGGTAGTTTTTAAAGGTTAAATAAAGGGCCGAAAAGATCAAATATATCATAAAACATGTTCGAGAATATGGAACATTATTTAATCTTTGTGCTTGAACAAGATTTTTATCAATAAAATGCTTAAAACTGTATCAATAAATTTTTTTTCATTTAGGGGTAGTTTTATTATGCAAAGTGTTATTTCTCTTCACAGCACCATAGATATACTGATATACACAGAAACCTGAAATAATGTTTTGAATGCTCAAAATTAATACTCATTTTTACTCTAAATTTGAATTATTTTTAGCCACTACACAACATTTTGTCAGAACTTATATCTTTTTCGGTTTTTGAGATAACCATTTTTATAGAATTGCCTTTACAATGGCAATAATAATTGTACAGAGTATCGTAAAGCTTTAAGTATGTCTAGAACATCTCATTTTCGATGTGATGCCAGGATATTAAATAGAAGAAAATATATTTTTTAATGACAAACTCTATATTTTTGAAAACGTAGAACATATTTTTGTCTAAGTCTTTCTCTCACTTTCGCATAAACCTGAACTGTATGTTATTAATCACTGTGACATAAAAAATGGGACATACTACACAATAAAGACAAACACGTGTTTGACTAATCACAGAAAAATATATTGAAAATGGGTTTTCCTATCATGTTAGTTTATGCCACCGAAAGAAAAGTATATTATCCCTTTACGAATAGTTTTTTCATTTAAATTCTAGGAAATTCTCTTGTTTTTCTCAGGCTTGGTTCTGTGGGAGCGGATCCTCAATCAGAGACCTTATAGGCGTGCGCTGATATTCATTTAGACTCTTATTATTGTTTCTAAGTCAATGGTGATTCCCTGAGACGTTCTATAACTGTTCAAATACATTGCTTCCAATAGTTTCGTCGTTCTTCACTGTCGGCGTCTTCATTGCTAACTCTTCTTTGCCGTGATTGAGGTTGCTTGCGACCTTGTCGCCGGTCTCATAGTGTCTGTATTGTTGCACGCACGTTTAGGTCTGTGCAGTATAGAGGTGGGAGTAGATTGTGAGGTTGCATTGGCAAGGCAAGCGAAATCACCCCACATTATACCGCGCACAACTACACCGACGTTGTAAGACTGTCGATGAGGTCGCAAGCAGCTGAGGCGTCCGGGCCTACAGATATGATGTGGGTAAAGAGCGATAGTCCCGCTCGAGCCCGCCTCCATTTGAGGTTATATTTCCTGCCAAGGATATTTGCGTGCGCAAGCAGCTTTAGTAGCTGTGAAGCTTTCAAAGAGCCACTACTGAAGATACCGGCCATGAGGAACCAGGAAATGGAAACATTTACAGAGGTCACTGTGAAACATTTCATAGGACCAACATTGTTTGAGAAGTGGTTCCATCAGTAGCGGTGTCAAAATCAACGATAAGAACCAAAATGAACATAAGCTCACACCTAGGGATTCTGATAGCTTTTCCGCCCCCGTAGATCCAAGCCCTAGGTTATGGAAGTGCAACGTAAATCTGTAATTGGCGGCGACCAGGTACATACGCCACGGCATAACAACCCAAAAAACCATAGTGCTTTAAATAAACAGTATCGTGTTATTTTTACCAGTTAATTTCTGCAATGCGGACAGTTTACGAACTTTCAAAAGTTCACTAGATTAATGAAGCAACAAACGAGTCACGCTTCTAACAAAAACTAGTAACTCTAGACAACTTAGTTTACCGTAATTTTGCGCATTATGAACAATTCTGATAAACAACGAATTAAACGGGCAGGTATTTACGTTTGAACTTAATTACGACCGTCCGACTTGACGTGTCTGTTTCAGGCGGGGATGCAAGAGTTTCAGGTTGCAGCAAAACCGTAAGGCTGAAAAATAAACACAACTGCAAGCGGTGCGGCGTGTCGTTACAGCTTGCTATGTGCCTTCTCTGAGATTTCCTTCCTGATTACAAGGAAATGGATTAGATTGCAACGTCGCGGCGCCGTTGCCTTGGTTGTAGTCCAAGCATTATGTCACGGATTAATGTTAAATTTGCAGAAATTATTACCTGGACAAAAAAAATATGACCGTATAGAAAATTAAATTTTAAATTGAGTTTCTTGTTCTTTAAACTCGATCCAATATGGCGAACATGGTTAAAAAAAATCGCAAATTTGAAAAAAACGGCTTTTCTAAAATAACTAAAAAAATATAGCACGGATTGAAAAATTTTAAATGAGAAAGTTATACGTTTTAAAAAGATCTATCGACTGATTTTTTGAAAGTATCGATTGCTTTGTTACTTTTCGAGATATATCGAAAAAACCGTTAAAAATCTTCTCTTTTCTCTTCTTCTATAACTCGTTTACATTTACGTGCCATATTTGCTATTTACTGCAAGCATAGCCCGCGGCAAGCCAAAAAAGTACATTTTTGAAAAATTTAAAAATATTAATTATTTTTCGAGATATATCGATTTTTTGAAAAAAAGGCGCTCTCGAAAATTGGCTAGATCTTTTCAGCGAATAGCCCTACATTAACGATTTTCGGTTTATTTTCTTCGTAGAGAGTTATATTATCATGCTGTTAAAAAATGTTGACGATTTTATTAATTTTAAGGATCAAAAAATGACTGAAAAAGTTGCACTTTTTTTGGGTGTTTTTTTCAAATAATTATTTCAATTTTTATTATTTTTCTGTACTTAATCTGGGGTAGCTAAACACGAACATTATAGCATTTTCGCCTAAGAAGCAAAATAAACACGTAAATGTTTAGTTTTCTTTCTTTAAAAGTCATTTTCATAAAATAAAAATTGAAATAGTAATTTGAAAAAAACACCCAAAAAAGTGCAACTTATTCAAAGTCATTTTTTGATCCTTAAAATTAATAAAATCGTCAACATTTTTTAACAGCATGATAATATAACTCTTTACGAAGAAAATAAACCGAAAATCGTTACTGTAGGGCTATCCGCTGAGAAGATCTAGCCAATTTTCGAGAGCGCCTTTTTTTCAAAAAATCGATATATCTCGAAAAATAATTAATATTTTTAAATTTTTCAGAAATGTACTTTTTTGCTTGCCGCGGGCTATGCTTGCAGTAAATAGCAAATATGGACACGTAAATGTAAACGAGTTATAGAAGAAGAGAAAAGAGAAGATTTTTAACGGTTTTTTCGATATATCTCGAAAAGTAACAAAGCAATCGATACTTTCAAAAAATCAGTCGATAGATCTTTTTAAAACCTACAACTTTCGCATTTAAAATTTTTCAACTTTGCGATTTTTTTTAACCATGTTCGCCATATTGGATCGAGTTTAAAGAACAAGAAACTCAATTTAAAATTTAATTTTCTATACGGTCATCTTTTTTTTGTCCAGGTAATAATTTTTGTAAGCATTTCTCTATAATGCTTGGACTATTGTGACATCGGTTACACTTGTTCCGTAAAATGACTTTGTATACATATCATTTGCAATCGGTATGTTTTTACCGTGATTTTCAAGGTAAGGAATTCATTTATTTAAATTATACATATTTTCACTCAGTTAAATGAAAAATTAGAAGATTGAATATACAGAGGTAAATACTTGAATAATTGGTCAAATTTAATTAATCAATCTTTGACTAAAATTGATCAAATTGTGAGGACTATATTTTTCACTCTACTACTGTAGGATTCTATATTTTTTAAACAATGACGTCCCAAAGAGAAATAAAAAATATTTTAATTTTCGGAACTTTCTTTAACATTTTCCGAATTTCCAAATTCCCGAAGGTAGAAAATACATCTTTTAATGGTATTTTTGTGGCTCCAATCAAATATGTAGGCAGTCAGATTCAATTTTCAATTTTTATTCTTTAATTATATATATACTATTATTCTAAATAGGTTCACTTTACATTATTTTGTAATCAAATATATCAAAGATTTGAGTACATTATTTTACATGCATTTCATTTTTGGATTTTCTGTAATTATTTATTTAAAATACATATCTAACAGACAGTGCTCAATAACAAGGTATGGTAAGTTTATAATTAAAGCATAACAAACTCAGACAAAAACGAAAATAAATATAAAAATAGAGAAAAATATGCAAGCGTACAAATAACGCAAATGAAAATAACTGGAGGAGAAAACTAACAAAAATATGAACAATAATTATAAAATATGCTTGGCTGCTTAAATAACGCATTTTATAGTGTGATTCGAACAACAAAAAGTTTGTACTTGAAGATGTTGTACTTGATACAGCGCTTCAGTTCTCAGCTTCAGTTATCTTCAAAATGCGATATTTTTTCGGACTTGCTAAAGGCGTATAAGTTAGTCTCTATTTTTAAGAAAAGACGATAAGGAAAATATACATAACTACAGGCCAATTATGATTGTAAACAATATTGCTAAAGTTTTTGAGTGTACGTTTTGTTAAAACCCTTTTTACGTATACGAAGAGTAAAGAATAAATTAACAGATGTCACCATGTTTCATAAAAGAGAGGTCTACTGCCACAACTCTTTGTTATATTACTCAGTTTGTAACCTGTGTTTATAATCCCAACGAACAATCGACAAATTCGACCATGGGGTTCGAAAGTATATTAAAAAATTTTGATATCTGATCTTATTAATAGGCCTTTATAGAATGCGATGGTATTAGATGAAATAAATTTATTACAGCCACTGGTGTTCCACAAGGTTCAGTTTTGGGACCACCCTGTTTTAATATTTTTATAAAAGATATTATTGATGATTTGAACATGAACGTCTTTTAACACGGTTGACTTCAAATTATATTCAACTGTAAGCAGCTTGTATGACTGTCTAAATCTTCAGTTAGCACTGAGCAGAATAACTGATGATGTAGATCCAGTAAACTATAACTATTGATAAATGCAATGCAGGAAGGTATTCTTTGAGATATAGTACCATTGTTTTTTACTTTTATTGCGTAGAAGTAACAGCTTTAGAGATTTCAGAGTTTTATTCGACTCAAAACTATCTCCTTCATTGCATGTTTCTAGTATTACTAATGACTATATTAAGAGATTGGGCTACATTGCCGCTTTTAACGAGAGTTCATTAACATTAATAGTTTCAGAATATTACATAATTACTTTTTCGTTTTTCACTTTGTAATTATTATGACCACCTTCTTTTTTGTATACAATATTATTGATTTTCTTCTAACCCCTGTTCTATTCTTGGATTTAGTCTGTTGAGCAGTGTATGATAAATAAATAAGTAAATAATACTAGGTTCTATCTAAAAAGGAAGAACGAAGTAATATGGTGTAAAATAAATGTTATTGTTACGGTATTGTTACCTTTATACGTGAGTTATCACAAAGCAGTTTATCTCGACAACAGCCGGGTCATGCGCCGGAAATTAAGAGGGTATATGAAACAAATATCAGAGTTACTGTTCTGTCAATAAAAAAAAACAAATAAATAGGTAAATCACCGGGGGGTTACACTCCCTCTAACTTCAGGATTCAAGATATATCTTTTCATACGTTTCCATTATATTAATTAGCAAATATGTATCATTATTTCTTCAACAAATAGCTAGTGTCACCTGAAATGAGTCAAGGCTCTCTCGGACGCCAACTAGTTAGCATCCCAACTACCGGGTATCTGAGTCATATTATTATGCCACCTATCTCAACACCACAGTATATGTCACAACCACTGTCACAAAGAACATCCTCTCTTAGTTTCGGACTCATAAGTAGCATTATGTCAAGAGCAAATAAACACTTGACTGGCGCATTCTGTGTGAACAACTGAGGTTTGATTCAAAGCAACCACGATAGGTTTCATTTCATAATAAAATATATATTGATTCCCATTATTCACAATACTTTAAAAATAAACAGGTGTTACAATGGATTTCTTACAAAACAAAGGTTACGCAATTGTTTAACGAGAAGCAGAACTATTTACTGCAACTATCTGCGTCGTATGTGACCTAAATGTAAATAAATTATTGAGTGCCGACAAAATCGGATCTATAATCGTACACATCGGTGCATCCTAAGGTTATAGAGTTTATATTTTAAGTAACGTATTGTAAACAACATAAAGTTTATAAATACCTCAGCTGTTTGCTTGTAAAATTCTGCAATTGCGAATAACATGAGTGCCTGGATGTGTCTAGCAATGCATACAATCTCAATGCTACTAAACTTTTTCGGTACAGTTACTTAAGACTTAACAGTGCGTAAAAAAGCAACAATCGAATGGAAATCCCAAGTCTTGTTGTAAGTAAAAGATAATTTTTAAACAATTTATAAAAATCAGGTCACAAAATTCAGCATAATCATTGCTCACAGTGCGGGAAAATTCCCAAATTGTCGCCCTGGCGTTAATTACAAGGGAAATTACCATTTAACAAAAACCGAGAACTCCTCTTCGGTTAGGATGGAAGACGCTGCACAAAGTACGGGTAATTTTCATCCGGGCGAATTTATTTACTCGCGAGTCTTGTAAATTACTGAATTAATTGCATTTATAAAGGCTAATGCGGCTTTTTGTCTCTCCGATACACACTGCTGTCTGTCGGATAATCCGCTGAAGTTTTGTGTCCTCAATGATATTTCTGTAGGAACAGTAGGATGTAGACGAAGCCTAAGTACATCGTTTTAAGTTTATAGCATGGTTAGTTTTATTTAATACACCTTTTTAGTAGTAGTATTTGACTTGGTCTTAAATATTGCGATATTCTGGCAACTTTATAAATATTTAAAAAGTTCCGAACTCTATGTTACAAACTAAAAGAGTTATAGAATTTATATAGCTATTTAAATTTATAGAATACTGACTTTTAAAACAATTAATAAAATAAAATAATTTACGGATATTGAAGATAAATTAATTAACACAGGGTAAAGTAACCTCGCAACAGGTATCACTGAACAGTTATGGTTAGGTTATTCTTATACAAACACCCTGTATGTATGTATGTCAACTTTGTGATTTCCGTGTTTACTTGTTTTCTTTTATATATTAGTTTTTGTACCTAGCTTTGATATTCTTAACATAATGTCTAAAATACCTGTTAGTATGAGTGCAACTTTAAAGAAAATAGGCTCGAAAAGGAGGAAAATTCTGTTTCGACAGATTATGTACAAAATATATCATCAGATGAACTTTCAACTATCAGAGAATACGTTTAAGCCAGTATGAAAAGGAAAATATATACAGTCGAGTGTTCAAGCTTAAAACGAAACAACATGTAAATTTTATCTGATCTCTAAAACCCGGAGCTATCAATAAAAATAATTTTTAAAATTTTGATTTTGACACCATTTGTTTTGAAAATGGAGCTCCAAAATTAAAAGTGGCATAAGAAAAGTCCCATTATTTTAGTTCAAAGAACAGCTTGATCTTCTAATTTGTAACACCCTGTATTTGGTTTTAGTACGAATTACTAACGTCTTTCATTCCTACCTTCATAATAAAATTAAATTTTACAGTTTCCCATCCAAGATCTATCAAGATACATCGAAGATTCCTCAGTGTTCGAATTGGGGTCCGCTATTCTTTTCCTATTCATTAATGACCTTCACAGAGTACTAAACTGTGTAGGCTTTTGTATGCTCATAACGTTAAAATCTATGTTTACCGTTCAGTCAGTTAGGCCTGAATCTTCAGGAAGACCTTAATAAATTTGTAGTTGTATCTATTAATAACAAACTAAATGTGAATAATTATTTAAAATCACGTTTCTTATAATTTTCCCTTTATTGTGTTATTTTTATCTAGGAACATATTTTCTTTCTTCCTTAAGTTGTTCACGTTAAGTATTCAAGTGTTTATAGATATAGTGAGTGTAATTGCATTACACAGAAACCTTTTTGTGTGTGTTACGAGCCGCACAAGTTCTGAACGGTCCAACAAAAGAGGTTCTTGCAACGTTGTTCATAATTTCAATTCAGGCTCGTTATCGCAAGGATGTCAGAGAGGGGTCGTTATCTGCTCCAGATAGGAGGGTCTTAAGGTATAAAACCATCTCCTGCACATAGTAACTTTGATTAGGTCATTTTATGCAAAGCGCTAACTATTCCCTTTGCGTCTTCTCATTACCCTCTTTTAGAGGACTTCCGTACACTTTGAGGAGATAACGCGACCTTTCAGGAAGACAGCATAAAGACAGTGGCGGGCACGAAAAAAATTATAATTCCTAAGTATTTTTAAAACAATGTTTAAGTGATGGTTCAAAATATTTAACTATAAAGAGACAATCTTCAGATATTCCTTGTCTTTTTGAAAATATTCCATAAGTATTTATGATTATTGGAAAAAAACAAACTAGCAGGACATTAGTGACAATTTTAATGATATCGAAGAAAAGTATAGAGCAACTAGCAACCCGCCCCGGCTTCGCACGGGCGAATATAAAATGAGGTAGCTTTCGGTAAAATTGGTTGAGTAGTTTTTGAGTTAAATCGTAACAAACAAAAAATCAATCATCTTTCATCTAATGCGACCCTAATATTAATTTTAAAATAATTCACGATATGTCTATATACCTAAAGACAACAAACGAACTCAAAACTGAAAATGCAAAACCTTTAAATTTAAAACAATATAGGTAACTACCAACAATATGAAAACAAAACGAATTAAATTAAAGTACCTATGTTCAGGACTATCAATTTTAATTAATAAGTAAGTAGTTAGGTATCTAACTACCTAAAGAAAACAAACACGAAACAAAAATGCGACTATGAAGTTCTAAATGATTCACAATAAGAAAAAAAACAAACAAATTATTAAAACTCAATGAAATAAAAGTATATTTGCAAGTATCTATGTATGTTCCGACTACCTAAAGACAACAAATACAAAACAAAAATGTGACCTTAAAATATCGAACGCAATTATAACTTTCCAACAACACCCAGAAAGAAAACACAGTCGTCAGTCGTCACCTCCATTCGCTCCAAGTCAGATTATTAAAGGATTACGCGCGCGTTATCGTTCGGCTTATTAGCTAAACAGTAGGCAAGACGGTGCGGGGGGGGGGGCATCAAGCGAAGCGAGGCGCTTGAATTTTATTCTCGCGTCCGTAATTTTTTTGCGGTTACTCCTAAGATATTCATTTAAATTATATGGTGTAAAAGAGTAAAATAATGTGCATGAAATGCTTAAAGCCTCTAACTTATTTAAAATGATAAGGATTAATACCGTATTTGTATAAATATCTTTTCCATTACCGCTTTATAATTGCCAATTTTTTAAAGTATTAAAATGGATATAGGTAGTATGTTATCTTTAACATATAGACATATGCCATCGCGAACTTTTCTGTAGGCATATATAAGATACACAATTCCACCATACATTGATACATTACATAAATTTTCGGACCCCCCGGCTCGGACGCGAGGCGCGGAGTCACGGGGCGCCCGCGCGGCCCGGTCGAACCACGGCGACACGAAATTAATTTCGTTGCGCATTATTTTGATATTTTGAATTTGCTATAAGGTATTCATGTAATTTGCATGGTGTAAAGGGAAAAAATAATCTTCATGAAATGCTCAAGCCAACTAACGTATTTAAAATGATAAGGATTAACACCGTATTTGTGTAAATAGTTTTCCAATTACCGCTTTATAATTGCCCATTTTTTAAAGTAAAATGGATAATGTTATCCTTAAGAGATAGACATATGCCATCGCGGACTTCTCTGTAGACCTATATAAGATACGCAATTCCACCATACATTATTTTGTTATGTCTCAAAGGGTTTAGGCAGCGTTTTCGCTCTCAGACGGCTTATTTTTTTCCGACACCTTCAACAAATATTGTTAATGTATACAAAAACTTAACAAATTATATACTAAAACCTTCCTCGAGAACCATTCTATCCATTGGTGAAAACAGCATGAAAATCGGTGCAGTAGTTTTTGAGTTTATCGCGACCAGACAGACAGACAGACGCGGCGGAGGACTTGGTTTTATAATATGTCGTGATAATGTGGAGGTACTAGCAACTATGAGAATCACCATTTGAAATTTTTCAAATCCGGCGCGACGCAGTTATTTCTGATAAATAAATAACCGTCTTCCTCCGGAGCTTCTCTTTAGATTATTCCAAGGACGAATGTCGGCCCCGACCCTCAAAACAGTTTGCTCGTGACTCCCTTATATCACAGATCCTATAAATCCCCTTAAACACATGTCTTCCCTGCACTAACCTTCCTATACCCTACTGCATCATTTAAGAGCGGACCCGCGGATGTCTGGGAGAGACGAAGGGCCTTCGCACATACGGATGTACGCATTCCAGATCTAATGTGCAGGTTATAAACCATAAATAACGAACCAACATACCTGTCTCGTGTGAAAATTATGCGCACGTCGTGTTGCTTGTCGCGCCTACCCCGGTGTTAAATTATTCCGAACTACTCGACCCTGACTGGGTCTTAGCCCTCGAGGTGTAGGTCCCGACGGCGCTAATTCCGAAGGTACGGACTGGAAGGTTGCTTTTCAAGGATTATGATATAGAATTTATTGCACTATTTAGAAAAAAATAGTTAGATCCCAGTTTGGAGTACATATCAATCAACGTTGACGTTAAAAATCATAGGGAAGGAAAGAACAGATACGTAAACAATAATTTAAAAAAATTTCCACAGACAGATTCCATGAAATGTGTGCGTGGATTCATCAAAGACCAGCCAAAATCTTTATTGAAATTCATGGATTTGGAACTGAGCATCTCAAAAACATCAATTTATCGCTTTATGGTTGAACATTTGGGCTACCGAAAACTACGTGCCCTATTTGTTCCGCACAAGCTGACTGACGACCAATTACTAGGAATTCAACATTCGAAGGACATCATCAAACATGACAAACATTGTGACTGTTGATGAAACGTGGTGTTTTCAATATGATCCAGAAACCAAGCGCCAAAGTGCATAGTGGAAGGTGCTAGACGAGTCAAAACCCAAAAACTCTCCCTTCGAGAAATCAAAAGTGAAGACAATGTTGATTTGCTTTTACGATTCCAAGGGCACTGTCCACAAAGAGTTCGTTGCGCCGTGCGAAACCGTTAATGCCCAATTCTATCCCTGGCGTTTGGTAATAAAATAAATGGGTTTTGGCAAAAAGCTTTTTTATGTACTTATTTTTAAAAAGTCATGTTTACTTACTTACTACGCAATTGTTTTATGATGGTAGTTAAAATTTCAACGTAAAAAATCGATAAACATCGAACCTTTATTATTGGCGACGAAATGAAATACTTAAAATTAATATGATTTAAAATTTATAGTAAAATACGCCACGACTGGATTCCAGTAACAACACACAAACGACTAGTTATCGTAAAGAAACGTATTCTGTTTAGTTTTTGTATTAATTAATTAGATTAATATCTTTGGAAAAAAAACAACCGAAATTGCCAATTAATAGGACTACACCGGTCAAAGTTTCAGAAGGTCAACTGCAACCATGCTTGCAGATGTTTTAAAGTTGAAAAGGCATGGTGGCTGGAGTTGCAGAGTTATACGTAGAAAAATCAACGCTAAACAAAATTGTGATGTCAAATCAAATTTTGCCCAGAAAACAAAATAAATAAGTTGAAATTATCAAAAGGTACAAAACTTGTATGTGGAAATAGTATTTCAAAAATCAAATGGGCAAATCTGTAAAGAAATTATTCGTGATCTTTAATTATTTTACACTATTAAACGATCTATTATACGATCTATTAAACACTGGCGTGTTTTTTAACAATGGTGTCTTCAGTGTGTTGCGTGTTGATAGAAATAACTTTTGACCAGTTATCAGAGCTCTATCTTTGCTAATTTTTTAAAAAATGGGGTTGCAACCCTTAACTTCAAAATCATTTTTCTATAAAACTATGATAGATATTTGAATAAATCCAACGGCATATGAAAGCTACTGATAAGAATTATATTGCATATTTTTTTCATAGTTTTTCAACTATATAAACAGTGAGAAAAAAAAATTGAAAAAATTAAGGGTGGTTTTTTGTGGCTATTTCTCGAGATACACTAACCAAAAAAATCACGTATAATCAGTGAGTCTTAAGCTACAATGCGTATCAGTTACATATATCTGCGATGGGTGGATCATATTCAAAATAATCATTTTATGTTGCTAGGTACAGTATTGTAAAAAAAATTGTGTAATAGGAAACTTTAAACGTAAAGCCATGGAAGTTTTGTTGAAAGTGATCGGTATCTTGGCAGACTGGATTTCTCCCATTACTATGCATAAATCAATTGATATACTTATTGTAATGCTGTTAATTTCCAGATTACTAAACGCCTATAGTAAAAATCAAAATCTCGTGTCATGCAACTCATAAGATTGTCTTTATTGTAGCTGTAATATTTAAATTAGTATATTAGTATATTCTGACCAATCCAATAAATATTACTAAAATTAAAATGAAAACAGCATTTGTTTAAACTTTTCAGAAAATTTTATTTTGTATACATAGTCATTAGTCTATTCTAATCCCCGTCACTATTTTCTTCTATAGTTATAGTAGTCACATTTGTGGTATCAAATATATGTGTTAAGATTTCAACAAGCCTAATAAATTTTGATTTATAACGGGCATAAGACAAGTAATAAATTAATGAGGCTACAACCTATTGTTCTATTCCCATTGGCACAATCACATGTGTATCTTCTTATACCCTTATAGTTATTCATGTTTGGTTCATATTCAATGAAACATTGATATGTTTTGCTATTGATATGTCGGGAACGAACTTTTATCCTTAATATATTATGATTTTCTTTTAAGTACTCAATATTAATATCATTATTATCACTGTCTATTAACTCAGCGAGGTAACATACCGCTTGCGACATTTGATATATTCCTGTAAATAATATTTTAAGATCGTTTTCAGTTAACTCTGGAAAATCTATGAGGGATGTAGATGATAGTGTTGTAAAAGGTTTTTTGCGGCGACTAAGATTTTCTGTTTCAACTAGATCTTTTAGTGTTTTTTTTTTTTGTATTTCACGTTCTCTCATATAATTAATTATGGTATCAGCAAGTTCTAAATCTGAGTTCAACTTATCTTTTTATCTTTATATATAAATATCTTTATCTTTTTCTATAACATCTGTAAGTGTAATACGTCAGTTAAAACTTACACAAATATTGCAACTTCACAAAGATCTCACACATCACTGTCGTGGTATATTCTAAAGTTCTAACAAGTATCAGTTCACAATACTGTACCTAGCAACATAAAATGATTATTTTGAATATGATCCACCCATCGCAGATCTATGTAACTGCTACGCATTGTAGCTTAAGACTCACTGATTATACGTGATTTTTTTGGTTAGTGTATCTGGAGAAATAGCCACAGAAAACCACCCTTCATGTTTTCAATTTTTTTTTCTCACTGTTTATATAGTTGAAAAACTATGAAAAAAATATGCAATATAATTCTTATCAGTAGCTTTCATATGCCGTTGGATTTATTCAAATATCTATCATAGTTTTATAAAAAAAAAATGATTTTGAAGTTAAGGGTTGCAACCCCAATTTTTTTAAAATGAGCAAAGATAGAGCTCTGATAATTGGTCAAAAGTTATTTCTATCAACAAGCAACACACTGAAGACATTATTGTTAAAAAACACGCCAGTGCAGATTTCACGTGGAAACCCGGTGAGACCCTTTCAAGTCTATCTTGAGTAATAATTGATGGAAATCCGTGTTTCACCTTCAATCTAACAACACTTAGGAATATTTTTAGGAAATAATTATTATCCTTGGTTTATTTTGACTGAATTAGCTCTGAGAGTTTGACTGGTACAAAAAAATATAAAAATACACAAAAGAAACTTTGCAATATTTCAAATTGTCTGCTACATGAAAAACAATTTCAATGAAATTTTGAATCTATTTAAAAGAATATTCCAACAAAAGGGGAAAAAATGGTCGTCACTACGATACAGAAATACATCTATAAGCGTTAGTACACTTACTATACTATAATGTTTATTATTCATTTATTATTTATACATTCAAGACACTGCGAAAGTACGTTTTGCGGTTAAATTTATCAAACCCCTAATGCTTCTCCTTGGTGTCGTAACTATTTCTGTTTTTGCGTAATGAATTTCTAATGCCTCGCCGAAAGTGGTCGGAATTAAAACGAGAATTTCAAATTCAGCCGTTTAATCCGGTAGTATTTGAGCTCGGTTTACTCAACGAATTGAGGTTGGAATATCTTGCCTTGGGTATTGTTCCGTTTCAATGCATATATTGCCTCGATCTCTGCTTTTTGTCAAGTAACCTTTGAATGCATTACCTTATTAAATTTCAATTTCAGTTCATTTTAAATTTCCCTTAGAATATCTTTAATTACCTACAAACAAATATCTGATTTACATTTATTACAATTGTTAAAATGGAAAATTCGTCGAACCAGGGAACGATGTGTCGAATTTATGAGCGGACGTGTAAACAACTCTCAATGGGGATAGTCGTCCTGGATATCTAGCCGTTTCAGCTTCAATTATCCTGCTTTAGGCTATAAATGTGCCAATAATGATTTCGCAGTTTTGCGGGTACTAGGATGCCAAAAGCAATTTTTATTACTGTCTCTGACATATTGGCTCTATCGAGGGGGCGAAATAAGGTGACAGTAAATTCGTCTTGTCGCCAATAGGTGACATCGGTGAAGAATGTGGTCTTGAAAATGTGAAGAATACCAAGAATCTTTAATAACTTTAATCAACGATAATAACGATAATAGCAGCCTTTTCTTACCGATTTCGTATGTAAATAAGTCAGAAATGTTTTCAAAATTGGAAAATCCCTGAAATCGTATTTTATTTGTTCTTTATTCTACAAATCTTCCACAAAAAGAGCTACTAAGACAATAATGCAAAACTATTTAGCCCTTTGCATTGGGGTTACTTTGTCACATAGATATTTTTTCGGGAATTTGCGACCAAATTGTAGAAAAGGTGGAAGTCGCAACAACAAACTTTAAATATTGTGGAGGGAAATAATTTCCGTATAAGCAAAATAAAAACAAATACTTCGACAAGTGCCTAGAGTGTATACCAAAATAAACTATGGCGTAGGATTATGTAGGGATCTGTAACATGGCCACCGCATTCTCCTAACTTAAAGTCTCTTGATTTTTTGTGGAATGTCGTACTGAAGTAAAATATATTGATAATTTATGTGAACTTGTTACACCAGCAAATTGTATGTATCCAAATATAGCATATAATTTTATTATTTATTAAAATACTAATTAACAATTTCTAATCACATTTGACAATGGCAGGAATTAATAACAATAATAAAAGCAATAATTGAATTCGGTAAAGTAAAACAGCTGTGGTAAATCTCTAATTTATTTATTGAATTATTTTAATTCTTTGTACGAAACGTTTTGTACATACCGACTCACTTTGCGTGCATTGCGATATGTCAGGTATTACAGGCGACCAAATATTTATTTTCTACACTACGGTTTTTATATTGATTTATTATACATCCCATATTTTTTTGTAAGTTATGTTACGAATTACAGTTTCAAAACTTGACAAAAAAATAGAAGTGAAATATCTATTATCATACAGATATAATTCATGGACTTTCAAACTAAAATTGTATACTAGATATAATTGTCGTTTTGGTATTCTCCGGAGCAGAGTAATACCAAACACATAGTAGCATCCTTTTACCGATAGTTCTATATTAAAAAAAAAAAAAAATCAGCATGGTATCTTTCACTACGTGCTTTTTATATTTTAAACTACAAAAAGTTCTAACAATCTTCATATTTCTTTGTTACTTGTTTCCCAGGGCTAAAGGTTCGGAGAAATAAAGTTTCTATATGAAGTTAAACTCGCTTCTTACACCTCGCATCGTGTCATAAAGCTGCCACCTTTTTTAATAAGATCCTGGTTTTGTTCATGTGCGGTAATATTGTCCAGACTAAGCCAGAGGTTAGAATAAAATCGTTTAAGAGGATTTACTGTGGATACAGAATTCTGGACAAAAAATAATGCAATGTGTTTAAAAACCTAATACCAAAGCGCGTATGAAACAGAATATGTTTCTCTAATAAATTTTGACAAAAGAACACTGTTCTCTGACAATATAAAATAAAAAAGTTGAAATTTACTCTGTTCTTTAACAAAATTTATATGGATACTATAACAAAGAAATTTAACATATTAATTACTTTAAACTGAGGTAAAAATTTATTCACTTTCTTTTCAATGTCTGTATGCAGTGCTTCCTTACTCTATTTAAAGCAAAAAAACTATTATGGCCACATTATGTAACGTACAGTATTTAATAAGAATCCTAATTGTGTCTAAATAGTCTTATATCTTCGTTTGACCACCCGTTACGCAAAGCAACCCTCAAGCTGCAAATTAAAACCATATTTATCTAACCGCAAACCTATGCTTCAATTAGCGTTTCCATTAATAGTAACTATAAAATCTTCTAAATAAAAAGACTGAATCAGGCTTTTTAAGACATAAGAAATCGAAATTTGAATAGTTAAACGGACTGAGAAATTGTGTCTAAACAAAATTGTTTTACCAATAATTAATTAAAAATGTATAGGTACTGTCAAAGGTTAAAATATTTTCGCATATAGGTAAAGTAAGTCAGAATTTTGAAAAAAAAAATATATGTATACAGGCTGATTCATTCATAATAATACTACGCTAACTGAATTATCCTGGGCTGAAAATATGAAGAATTGACACATAACTCTTAGATAAAAATTGGCTCCTTACGGAGTTACGGGGTGTTTTATTTAAAAAATTTTAAATGATTTTTACCCATTATTTTAACCCTGTTTAATATTTCCCTATCATATTTGGCATAAAGTTTAGATACTTCAGAATATATTACAATTTTTCAATTCTTCAATACTTTCTATGCAAGTTATTATTTCTCGAGATTTTTAAAGTTAAACATAGGGCTGCACAATCATTTTTATTTTATTATGTGATTTATTTGTCATATGTTCTAAACTTTATGGCAAGTATGATAGGGTAATGTCAAACAGGGTTAAAGTAATGGGGAAAAATCATTTAAAATTTTTTAAATAAAACACCTTGTAATAAGGAGCACTATTTTATCTAAGAGTTGTGTCAATTTTTCATATTTTCAGCCCAGGATTATTCAGTTAGCTTATGTACAATTATTAATGAATCACCCTGTATAATAATAAGTCAAAACAGTTCAAACTGTGAGTTAGGTGAAATGAAACAGGAAGTAGGAAGAAATTTGGTCAAATCAGGTTATTAAAAAAAAGAAGGTAGGAACTTTTAAGAACATCCATAATAGAAGTTATAAAAACGTTTTCTTAAACATATGTTTCGTGATTAAAAAATAAATATGAATATAATAACAGAAATACAGGATCAAGGAAAAGGAGGGATATCTGACAAGAACATATCTGCCTTATATGCCTACAAGAATGTGCAGCTAAGACAGACAGGTTCTTAAGAAGAAGGACAGTCTTTCCCAAGACGAACCACAATAGCGATGTACTCCAAGGCGGCGGTGCGGGGTGTATGCACCGACCAGAGGACTTAATATTCAGTTTCAGTCTCTTTTGAATTAAAAAACTTGTCACTCTCAACGTCAAGAAATCTAAGCAGATACAGATACAGATAATATGACAAATGACTTAAATTAAAATAGATAATTTGTTACCTTAATCTAGTTACTTCTGTGACTTTTAATCATTTTTGAACAGGATCTCTACAAACTTGGAAAGATGTAAATAAATCGAGGTGTAAAAACTTTCCTCCAAATAAAATATTTATTTTTTAATACCTATTGACTTAACACATTGATACGATGAAAAATGTTTGGAACTGCTGACTCTGTGAATAGCTTTGCCTCTGTTTACAAGTGTTGGTGTATACCCATCGGAAATCTCTGTACTTTCATCAGAGTTTCTATACCTTACCAGCATGTTTATTAATTCATTGTTACTATATTGATTTGCCATTTTAGTTTGTTTATTCACACTATGTAAGTCCGGGAAGATTCCAGAGCTCCTCAATAACTTTTAACAATAGTGTTTATTATTAACTTTGAGCGCCGTTTTGCGGTTTCAATGATTTTGATTATTGAAAATGCTTATTAGTAACACGTTAACCTTAAAAAATCTCCAAGTTATACAGCGAGTATAAAAATTAAATAATTTTGTTATCTTTGTTTGTAACGTGTAGATATAATTCTCCACATCATAAAGTCGATGAATTTTAATAAAAACGCTGAGTAACCCTTTAACAGCTCAATTATTGTAAACAACATTTACACCACAATTCGCACCGACAACTTGTACTACGAGGGACGCCCATAAAAAGAGGCAGATAAGGGTATATATCAAAGTAAGCATTACATATTGCTCGGATCGTGCCTTTTATAGCCTTGATTCTCAGTTCGCCCGACACTTTCTCGGTTTGCATGTCGGGATGGCTTTTTCATGTTCGCCGTTATAATACTGATGTTTTCTCTCCATAACTAACTCGAACACAAACGGCCTTTTTTCTAATATATATTTTACAATAAAAGACACCGTCAAGGGGTGTATGCGACGTGCATCCTACAGTTATTGCTCTGTTTTGTTTCAGAAATATGAGGCGTCTCTGGATATTGTTACCTCTAGTGGTGGCTTTTCTTACAAAAGGTGAGTTTATATTTTATGTTAGCGGTGTTTATGTAAAATAGTATGTTCAACAAACACACATGTTTTACAAATGGTGGCTAAATATGACGCTTTCCTTTGCCGTTTTGGGGAAAACTATTCATATCTGGATCACGTAAAATGAAAACAGCGTGTTTTACGAATAATAAATTTGAGAATTTTCTACAATAGCGTACAGGAACAATCACATAATATCCTATGTTCCTCATCTTTTTTGCCAATGTACCTAGAAAATAATGGTAAATGCCATTGTTTTAAGAAATATTCTTGTGATTTCTTAAGAATATATGAGAAACAATTGACTTGCTTTTCGAATATATAATATATATAAAGTTTTTGGTTTCGTTGAATGGGTAAACTATACAGGGTGTCCGGAAATGATGAGCAAAAAATTCAGGGGATAATTCTAGACCGAAAATAAATGCTACCTCTTTCTGCAACATTTTTTCCAAAACTGAATATTAACCGAGTTACAGGGTGTTAAAGTTAAATTTTCTCATAATATTTTGACGAAATTTCGTATATGGGGGTTTTTCGGGATGAGGATTATAAATTTGCCCACCGTTTTTTCACAATTTGTAGAGGCCGCCACATACGAGCCTTTATTTCGATTTGAATGGTTCCTTTTTTGTGCTACACTTTGTGCGACTTTTGACTGAATATTTTTGTTCTCCTAACCTTTTGACATAAAAAGGTATACTTTATTTGTTTCGATAAATCTAACCGTTCTCGAGAAAAACGCTAAAATAACATTGCTTGCATGTGATGAATACGAAATCATTTTAATTTATTTTCTACATTAAACATAGCATGCTTTGGAAACAAGCGCTTAGTTGCCTTGGAAACAAGTTTGTGGAGAATTAGTGTTGACAGATAGTAATTTTTTACAAGTTCTTTTGTAGTAATTGTTATCATAAAAATGATAATAAAAATNTTTCGAGAAAAACGCTAAAATAACATTGCTTGCATGTGATGAATACGAAATCATTTTAATTTATTTTCTACATTAAACATAGCATGCTTTGGACACAAGCGCTTAGTTGCCTTGGAAACAAGTTTGTGGAGAATTAGTGTTGACAGATAGTAATTTTTGTGAAAATTTGTTGTTACGCTGATGGTGGTTAATGATAAATAATAAAAAAATAACGTCCTCAACAAATAAAGAATGGTTTACTAACAAAATCATAAGGTTAAAATACATAAGTTATTAGAACAATACAAATACAAATTAAACATTCAAATCAAAGGTTCAAAGTGACGTCCTTCCTCTTCAATGCATAAATTAATTCTTCTTAAAAAATTCCGACGAAATCTATGGAATATTCCTTCCTTTTGCTTAATTACCTCACAATTAGCAACAATTCTTTCTCTCAGTTCATCGACGCTATTCATAGGTGTTCTGTATACAAGCGTCTTCAGATAGCCGCAAAAAAAAAGAAATCGATTGGGCTTAAGTCAGGGGATCTAGCGGCCCACTGTACAAAACCACCGCGTCCTATCCACCTTTCAAGAAGAATTCTCTGGCGCTAAACTAAAATGCGGTGGCGCGCCATCTTGAAGCAGCCACATTGCATTTCTTAATCCGAGTGGTACATCTTCCAATAGAATAGGTAAGTGGTTTCTTAAAAAATCCAAGTAAACTTCACCATTGAGTCTTTGTGGAAAGAAATGTGGCCCAATTACGTAGTCCCCTACAATACCGGCCCACACGTTGACGGAAAACTTATTTTGATAACCACGCTCTATTGATAAATTAGGATTCTCATCAGACCAAAAATGCTCATTGTGGAGGTTTATTAATCCATCATGGCCAAATCCAGCTTCATCCGTGAAAAGGATATTACGAACAAAATTTTGGTCACCATTATGAAGTATTCTAATTGTATTGCAGAAATTCACACGAGCAGCAGGATCTACGGCAGATAAGGCTTGCATCTTTTGGTAGTGGTACGGATGAAGGTTTTGTTCGCGTATTGATTCATGTACGGAGATCTTTGGAATGCCCTCCTGAATAGCAATTTTTCTTATACTTATATGGGGATTATTCTCTATCGAATTCAAAATACCAGCTTCTGCTTCTGCTGTTCTAGTATTCCATTGTCGACCTACATCAAAAATTCTAGTTTTGAATTATCCAAATTCTCCCAGTCTTCGATGAATAGTACTGAACATTCGCGATTGGGGTAGGTTTCTATTTGGAAGTGCTTCGCGATACAAACGTCGTGCTGCGAGAGCGTTGCCAGCAGCTAAACCGTAATAATGATGCATGTCCCGCAACTCCACGTTAGAGTAATTGTTGTTCATTTTTATTATTATTTTATGATAACAATTACTACAAAAGAACTTGTACAAAATTACTATCTGTCAAAACTAATTCTCCACAAACTTGTTTCCAAGGCAACTAAGCGCTTGTTTCCAAAGCATGCTATGTTTAATGTAGAAAATAAATTAAAATGATTTCGTATTCATCACATGCAAGCAATGTTATTTTAGCGTTTTTCTCGAAAACGGTTAGATTTATCGAAACAAATAAAGTATACCTTTTTTATGTCAAAAGGCTAGGAGAACAAATATATTCAGTCAAATTTCGCATAAAGCGTAGCACAAAAAAGTTGGAACCATTCAAATTAAAATAAAGGCTCGTATGTGGCGCCCTCTCCAAAATGCGAAAAAACGGTGGGCAAATTTATAATCCTCATCCCGAAAAACCCCTATATACGAAATTTCGTCAAAATATTATGAGTGGCAAAAGGTATTGCAAAAAACTGCAAATAAAATTTAACTTTAACACCCTGTAACTCCGTTAATAATCAGTTTTGGAAAAATATTATAGAAAGAGGTAGGATTTATTTTCGGTCTAGAATTATCCCCTGATTTTTTGCTCATCATTTCCGGACACCCTGTATATTTTTCGTATTTTGGTGTACCCACTCTCTTGGCTATAATGGTAGGTATATACATGTCATATATTTGCTTGATAGTTGGATCCTGCACATAATCAAGATTGCTATCGAACTGCTGCGTGGACATGTTTTAAATTTACTATACAAGTTTTTAAATTCTGTATTAAAAATATCTTCAAATGTTTACTTTTATCTTCTTCGAGACTAAAAGCATATAAGTATATCAAAAAGTTTTTTGTTAATGCTCTCTTTCCTACCTCGTTGGTCTAGGTATTAACTTACTTAATTAACGTTCCATATTTTGTTCCTTAGATCATATAAAATATTAGATCTTTCTTTGTTTAGTTTATGCTTCAGAAAAATACATAGAAACACATGGAAGTCAAATTACGACTTCTTGCGGATCATAAAATTATCCCTTCTTAAGGAACATTTATTATAAATGTTCTTTGTTTAGAACAAAATGGAGTTATTATAAAACAGCTTTTATAGTATAACATTTTCTCTCAACAAAATATTTAGTTAAATGCATTGGTTCCGTGGCAATCTTGACATTACTTATTATGAAACCAACGATGGGGATTATCTCTTCCTGTCTAATATTCACCAAATATATTTTGTAAATGTTGAACACCGTATTGAAAGAGATAGATTTGTATAAATACAAATATCTTACCAATATTCAATGGGTCACCTTCCAACAGAATTGGTGATGTAGTAATTAAAATGTCCAATGTTATTATCCAGTTAGTCTTGCGGAAAGAATAAATTGACAATTATTGCGGATCGACAATTTGAAGAGAAAGAGCGTAATTCGGGAAACAGTAACAACAGGCTTTGTTGCTGGATCGTTAGACTTGGGTTAAATGCAATGAAATCATCAGTGATATCACATTTTTTCATAAAATAAAATTAAAAATACATAAAAATATAACTATTTTGTTTATTTTGATCTATTCTATTATGTCGTCAACTCTTATACTATGGAGGGAAGTTGGAAGTTATCAAAAAAATAAATATAGCGTTTATTCTAAAGAGATGCAAAATACGTAGATATTGTTTCGCTACATTAAATAATTTATCATCGTGTTTTTCACCTGGATCGTATTTTTAAAACCTGCACAATAGCTAAATTGAAAATTGTTACCTTGAAAATTTGAATTACATCCCATGAAAATTTGCCACATAAAAACAATTTGCAAAATTTGTAAGTTAACAAGTGACTAATGACTGTTTTTGCAAACGAAACTAAATAGCTTAATTATTTTAGTCAACTTGAATTTAATTACTTTGGAAACAGTTTAAAAGTCCTTCGAATTATCTCGCACAGTGTCATCAATTTTAACCGAAACGTTGGAGCACTGATTAAATAGAAACCCGTGGAAATGTCAATTTGTGATAAAGCTTAAATGCAGCACCAGCTCGTACAGTCCATTTCCAGCTTCAACGATTAAAAAATTAATTAATTGCAGTGACAATCGCAGTACCAAATGTTTGTTTAATGTAAAATATATCTGAAACAATGGTAACAGAATTAGTTGTTCCCGTTTTAGAGTGTAACTAAATTAATCAAATTTGAAAGAAGATTTCAATCACAAATTATAAAAAAAAAATGTATAAACTATGTGTCTAGAAACGCTTTCGACGGTGTATGATGAAAATTAGTGCAAAATTATGATGTATTTCAAATCGTTACTCATATAAAACGTGATTGTTTATTTTTACATTCTGTATTTTGTGTTGGTATAAATAATTTTACATTCTTTCGAGGCGTAGCCAATCTATTTAGAAAATTCTTATAATTTTGCGAAAAATAAGATATGGTGAAACTTGTAATAATTTTTAAATAGTGCCTAACAGTTAACGCCAAAATATTTGACTGTGTAAAAGACCAGGGTTAGCTCAATTTCAGTAGCAGTAACATATTCACTGGATGTTTTCTATAGACGTGTCAACTTCATCACTTTTCTCAGAATTTTCAAATGCAACACCCTGTATATAAATTATTTTGTACACGTTGCTATACCTTTAAACTTTGAAGAACTTTTAATGAACTAGTTTCATACAAGTTGTTAAAAATATTAAAAAAAAGACACGGATGGTAAATGAAATTCAAAGGTTTAGTATTTCGGTTTCGTAAAAATACATTATTGGAGAAGGTATTCAAACTGTCTTAATTGTATGCCGGTATAGGTTGTCCGTAAATATCCCAGGTTGGGCACTAATTTATCTATCATCTTATATTTTATTTTAAAAGAATTTAATTTAAAATTTATTTTGCAATTAAACACATTAAAAAGGAAATGTTCAGTCAATTTAATCGGACTTGCAAAATTCATTTTAAAAACTCTGAATACGTGGGCCCCGAGTAACTCATTTCTACATTGTAAAGTGTTTACACTGTTTACAGCGGTCGACCTGGTTACCATCGCTCAGCAGTGAAAGACGGAGGGGGAGTAGCGCATATGCAGTTTGGGTTCTGTTTAGTCTGACCGTAACCAAATAGTAGTTATTTACGTCTTTTTTTTCTTATTAATAATTATAATTTGTTCAGATGTGGTGTAAAATTGTATTACTTACGTATTGCTTCTTGTGTGTTTTTTAAAAGATTAAATAATTAAGTTTAAATTTATTTTATAGACAAATGCTATCTATTGAAAAACCAATGGGGCCAGAAACATCAAACTTTAATGGAAAAGTCATTAAAAAGTTTATTTCGGATAAAAGCAAAAGAATGGACTTTCACTATAAAAAATAATTTTCCCAATATTTCAACAGAATAGAATAAAACTGTCCAATTTTATTTAATTTTTTTTTCAATTCTTTGTACCTAAATTTTTCCGCCCTCTCTGGTATGAAAATAAATCAAAATCCGCACTGTCTATATGTATATCCCAATAAAGCATTTAATGTTATATTATCAACGTAATTAAAATTTGTATTTAACTTTAAAGGATAATAAATCGCGAATTATGTATATTTGCCAAACTCGTACAAAATCTGTATAATAGACATTTTTGTGGAAAATTAAAAAAATCCAATTTTAAAAAAGATCTTTTTTTCTTATAATTTTAATTTATGTAATGAAACCTTAATATACAGAATGTCCATAAATTTCACCAACAACGTTTGTCTGCATATTCACGACGATAAATAAATACGATTTACGAAAAAAATTAAATAAAATTTTTTTGGTGTTTGAGTTACAAGCCTTCAAAGTTGTCAAAAATAAAACTAATTTAAATAATAACCTCATAACCCTTTTACTGATCGCGTTAAAATTTGGCACATTTATTTGGACTATTATGGCGTATTACTTCTTAAAACTTTAGTCAAATCGAAATACTGGGTGACAGTTTTCTCCGGTCATCTCTCCCTTTTGGCGGTAAAAACTTTTACAGTGGCCGTATTTTTTTCAAACGGTCAGCTACATTGAAAAGGTCGTTTTATTTAAAAAAAATATTGTCTTGAGAAAGCCATTCTTGAGAAAAATGGCATTATTTGCAGGTCTGTGCAACAACTTCGTTGTTTGTAAAACAATATTAGTCGGTACAAAACAATTTTTGAAGCAAATTATAATCTTCTGCGAAGTCATTCACCAACCAGCGGCAAAATTGTAAACGTGCGTTGAGATATAAATTTTCAAGTTCTTGAGCGGGAGTTAAATGAAATAGCCGAAGAAGTAGCTTTTTTAAAGTTTTGTGAACATTAGTTTTACATACATTTATTTGTCTTAATACACGGCGGACACTTCATAATTTGCATATGTGCAGTGATCAGAATCCTAAAGAAACACGACAATAATGACATTACCTGATAGCCACAGCAATCAACATATTATTTTCATCGCCTACTGAACGCAAAGTTTTAAATCCGTGACACTGCTACGCAAACCCAAACGCACAGACCTGTAAATGTCACACTATATTTCCACGTATTTGGATAATAGTGGTCAGGTTGATGTTATTTATACTGACTTCGCCAAGGCCTTTCATCGGTTGGTCCATGGTATTCTACTGTCAAAACACTCCAATATGGGATTAACTCATTTATTTAGTCAATTCTTTCAATCTTATCTATCTCAGAGGAAATTGACAGTGGAGTATCGTGGTTTCCGATCAATGGATATTAATGCTACATCTGGAGTCCCGGCAAGGGTCAGTTCTCGGTCCGTTATTGTTTCTGGTTTTCATTAATGACATTACGTTGAACCTAAATTGTAACTCCCTTCTGTACGCAGATGACCTTAAATTGTATTTTTCCGTGGGTGATCTGAATGACTGTCTACGGCTTCAATCTGATGTAGATAGAGTTAGTAATTGGTGTGCTACGAATTTATTACCTTTAAACTTGTCCAAGTGCAATTCCATGACTTCACTAGAAAGATTAGCCCGATTACATATAATTATTCTGTTGGTAATAACTTGATTAGGAAATGTAGCTCTTTTAAGGATCTTGGTGTAACATTTGATATTAAACTGGATTTTAATGAACACGTTAATAATATTCAACGTGAAGCATATAGAAATCTTGGTTTCATTGTGAGGAATTCACAACAATTTACGGGAATTAAGGCAGTGTCCTTATTGTTTAATGCATTTGTTCTCCCCAAACTGGAATATGCCTCTCTAGTATGCAGTTCACTTTATATAGTTCGCAGTAAAAGACTTGAGAACATTCGACGGATATATGTAAAGTATTTATGGTTCAAGTCTGATGGCTGTTATCCACCACAGGGAATACCTCATGGTACTTTGCTTGGACGATTTGCCCTTAATGACCCGGCACACACGACGTATATGTAACTCACTAATAACCCTGTATAAAATCATTACTGGATTGATTGATTGTCCGGATCTTCTAGCTGCCTTGTGTTTTCGTGTTCCCCACTCTAGAACCCGGTCTTCGTCTTAATTCTATCTTCCCACACCTCGAACGAATTTATTAAAGTTTACACCGTTGTATACAATGGTTGAAAATCACTCTCGAATGCAGAACCTTGTAGATATTTTTCATGATAATATGTCCCATATTAAGAGAGTTTTTCTAGTCATAACTTGCAGTATTAATTTTTAATCATTCTTTATGTGACCTGCTTTAGGATAATTATATGTATACTAGTTTTAATTGAATTTTAAAATGATTGTTTTGTTGGTATTTATGTTAGCATTTATTTTAACTTTGTCGACTGTATTTTTTTATTTAGTCCTATATACGTAGTGGTTATCTTTTATAATTTTTTATAACTTTATAATCTGTATTATTGTTAACTGTTTTTGTTAATCTGATTTTGTTAATGCATGCATCTATTTTTATTAGCTATTTCTCTCACCTATTAATTGGTTTTAACTGTCAGGTGGTGTAACTTAAATAAATAAATAAATAAATAAAATAAAAAAATAATGTCATTTTTCTCAAGAATGGCTTTCTGTAAGCGATTTTCTCAAGAGACAATATTTTTTTAAATAAAACGACCTTTTCAATGTCTGCCCGTTTTAAAAAAATACGACCACTGTAAAAGTTTTGACCGCTAAAAGGGAGAGGTGTCCGGAGAAAATTATCGCTCAGTATATCGATTTGACTAAAGCTTTAAGAAATAATACGCTATAATAATCCAAATAAATGTGTCAAATTTTTAACGAGAGGGTTATGAAGTTATTAAATTGATTTTATTTTTGACAACTTTGAAGGTTTGTAACTCAAAACCCAAAAAGTTTTTTATTTACCTTTTTTTCGTAGATAGTATTTATTTATCGTCGTGAATGCGCAGTCAAACGTTGTCGGTGAAATTTGAGGACACCCTGTATAATACGCACCTATACATACTATCATTTTGTACTAAATTTTTAATTGCTAATTTTCATCTTTGTCTTGACGTTAGTAAAATTCTTTCATATTTTAACATTTATTTGAAAAAATTTATCTTAAGGTGACCATATCCCTGGCCGAGAAATAGTGAAATTTCTGGCGTTTTTAGGTACTGAAATCTTGAAAAGTAAAACGTGTAGAACAAAAGTAAGCACACAAATAAAATCCTTGATGTTTTGTTTATTCATTGTTACCATTTAAATTTACCCAAATAAAATAATAACTAAAAAAAAGCGTTTGTAAAACATGCGTTTGCTGTTATCCTAACCCCACATTTTAAGAATTATTTTCACGTACTTATAAATAAAAGTAAACAATTTTATATGTAGGACTAAGCAAGTAAATGTTAAAAGAATATTTACATGTAGAGTTATATACATATAAAAAAGTTAGTATTTTCGTAGATTTCAGTACCTAAAACCTTGATGGTTTGATCGTTTTTTGCACCTGTTTGTTCGTTTTACTGTGGCGTCTTTGAAAATACTCATGTGGCATGACATAACATTCCTATTATTTGATAAACTTTAGATTATTCAGTTATTAAATGTTTGTAATTATTTGTCTTTGCGGAAAACACTATTTAAAGAATATGGCGCCCTTAAATCTTTAAAAAGAGAGCTTCTGTCAAGAACTCGGTAATATTTCTACATTCAAAACGTGATAACGTGTCTGTTTGCTACCAAAAATGACTAAGATAAGTCGCAAGTTTTCAAATGAGGAAGATTAGAATTAATGGCATAATTTAAATTTCAAGCACAATGCTAATACCTAATTTTTGCTAAACTCTGCGAGAGTTTCAAATTCAATCTAGGGCTAATCCCGTTGGCATACACTGTACGCATTACATTTAAATTCCGTAATTATTTCAGATATAAGTAGGCTGATTTAAAAGTTTAATTTATGCTAAGCAAGACTCTTTCTATTTGCGGGGCTCCCGAGACTCTATGAGATACTGCGGGATTCGCTACGGATTATGTAAATTAAAGTCTGGCGCTAAGACCTCTCCCGAGCAGAAACTCCGCGTTCGGAACCGAAATTTGTCTTTTCTTTAACCTTTCAACAAAACAATGTGGAATGTTCGTTCCGGCTTTTTATCCAATGCACTCTGAAAAGTGACATTGTCAAAGGAGAGAATAACTTCTCGGCTTTTTGCGACGCCACCGCAGAACTTATGTTTCAAGTGGCGTGTTAAATTGCCACGGCATTTTAGAATTTCAGAGGGAACGGTCTGGCTATAAGAGATTCACTCGACATTTCGGCGTGTCTTATTTTCAACTGATGCAAATGCAAGGAGATATGGCAGTGTGGTTCGAAAACCTTTTATAAGATCAGTAAATAAATACAGGGTGTCCGGTAACTACGGGGAAAAAATAAAGGGTTATATACAGCAGGTCAAACGAGTGCTAGACCTTCATACAAACCACGGTGGCTTGAACATGACTTAAATGCGAAGTTTTAGCACCACCGATTCTCTTTCGGCATTCGATTCCTGGAGTCATAAGAAGGCCAGAAAAAAAAATTCACCGTAACCCTTAGAGCCGTTTTCGAAAAAAACACCCTTTTTCAACGAAGAAAAATTCACTGTTAGAGATATCGGGATTTTTCTACCTTTCGCTCACTTTTAGTTGCCAAACTTCCCCAATTTGGCAAAAATGACGTTTTTCTGAAAGTTTTACACTAGCACACAAACATTTACAAGCATATTTTTCAAATTGTCCTTTTACTAAAACCGGATATACTCATTGACGATTCTCAGAAACAGGTTAAAATAGAAAAAATTTGAAAGAATGATTTTTCATTCGAGTGAGTTTTGCGGTAGTATGTCAACAAGCGAGAATCATGTCATTTATTTCCATCCTTGTTTGATTTGCGAGGTCATTGAACTATCACCAACCCTCACCCCCGACTGTTTGTTTACGTTTTGTGATACTCCAGATGGAATGATCAATATTATTCGTGAAATTAGTTAAAACTACAGATAGTCTTTGACAATTTGACTGTGAATTTGTAATTGTTCCGGAACTGCCAGACTATACAGAGTTCAAAATTTTGGAGAATACTCGGGCAAAAACTCAAACGTTGTGCAATTGCACATTGTGTTGATTGGTACGAGATCCAGGGCCATATAACTTCACAAAAAAACTGCCAAGAACAAAGAGAAGAGGAGCAACAAGTGCAGAAAATGTGGTGAAACTTATTCGGTAGGGAAAAAACATTTTTGTAGCAAAGAAAAACACTTCCCGAGTTTCCAAGAACATCCTTTATTAAAGAACACTCCAAATGTTCCCTCTGTTTCGGGGCAAGCGAGTTACTTACATGTTCTTGGAAACTCGGGAAGTGTTTTTCTGGGCTACAAAAATGTTTTCCCTACCGAATAAGTTTCACCACATTTTCTGCACTTGTTGCTTCTCTTCTTTTTGTTCTTGGCGGTTTTTTTGGTGAAGTTATATGGCCCTAGATCTCGTACCAATTCACACAATGTGCAATTGTATTCTTCCGAGTATTCTTCTCCAAAATTTTGAATTCTGTATAGTCCGGCAGGGCTATTTTCCCGATACTTCCACACTTCACTCATCGATATAGGATAATTTTGCAAGCGCTACATAAAACATTGGGAAAACGTTCATCCTGTTCAGCATAATTCACACATTTTTTTAGATCACACATAAACTACCACTGATTTTGACCATTTGTTTCTTCTTCTGCAGGCAGGGAGAACATATCTGCTCCCGATTTTCTTGATTGGTTCCTGCATGATCCTTTGATCTTCTGTCCATACTTTCACAAGAAATTGAAATATCGAAGAGAACAATTACAACTTCCCAGTCAAAGGGTCGAAGACTATCTGGAGTTTTAACTAATTTCACGAATAATATTAATCATTCGATCTGGAGTATCACAAAACGTAAACAAACAATCGGGGGTGGGGGTTGGCGATAGTTCAATGACCTCGCAAATCAAACAAGGATGGAAATAAATGACATGATTCTCGCTTGTTGACATACTACCGCAAAACTCACTCGAATGAAAAATCATTCCTTCAAATTTTTTCTATTTTAACCTGTTTCTGAGAATCGTCAATGAGTATCTCCGGTTTTAGTAAAAGGGGCAATTTGAAAAATATGCTTGTAAATGTTTGTGTGCTAGTGTAAAACTTTCAGGAAAACGTCATTTTTGCCAAATTGGGGAAGTTTGGCAACTAAAGGTGAGCGAAAGGTAGAAAAATCCCGATATCTCGAACAGTGAATTTTTCTTCGTTGAAAAAGGGTGTTTTTTCGAAAACGGCTCTAAGGATTACGGTGGATTTTTTTCTGGCCTTTTTATGACTCCAGGAATCGAATGCCGAAAGAAAATCGGTGGTGCTAAAACTTCGCATTTATGTCATGTTCAAGCCCACCGTGAAACTTTTTACCTAGGTGCCATTGTTGAGGAGTTACTCCCACTCAAAATAAGAAGTTGAAAAATGAATATTGTCCATAATTTCTAAAGGGTTACTTTGATTAACTTGAAATTTGGGGGATCAAAGCAACTCATTCAAATGTATCTTTGTACATTTAAAATTGGATCAAATATTTTTTATTATACAAGGACGGTCGAAATTATGTTCTAAAATTTACGCAATTTTGACAGAGCTGTCAAATTTGACATTTCGCCCTTGCAGGCAGATAGCTAACTTCTCTACAAAATAGGTATAGTTCATGACTTATGAAAAAATGAACGATTGTCAAGATAATTAAATTTTTGTATTTTGTGTATAGCCACAACCGGGGACACAATGCAACAGAAAAAAGTTAAGAATGAAACATATGGATTAAAAGAGGTTACAACACGATCTAAATCTACTACTAGAAAATGTGCTATTGCAAACAAGACAGGAGATGTATTTCATGTATGATGGGGCACCGCCCCACTTCAGTCGTGAAGTTAGAAATTACCTCAACGCAACATTTGGTGATAGGTGGATTGGGCGAGGCGGACCACACTTATGGGCACCTAGGTCACCAGATCTTAACCCCCTTGACTTCTTGTGGGGTTACCTAAAAAAATTGGGTATTCTACTCCGGTTTATACAAGAGAAGAGTTGATAATAAAAATAAAACATCATTGTAATGATATTAAACAGAATCCACAAATGCAATTTAGAGTGCAACAAAATAATCTTAAAAGAATAAGGAAGTGCATTGAACTAGATGGAGGACATATCGAGCATTTACTGAAGTAACCTCTTTTAATCCATATGTTTCATTCTTAACTTTTTTCTGTTGCGTTGTGTCCCCGATACACAAAATACAAAAATTTTATTATCTTGACAACCGTTCATTTTTTCATAAGTTCATTTATTTATTTTAACAACTTTTGGCATTGAAAAATACTACATCTTTTAACTTTACATTTCCTACGTTGAAAAATAATGAAGAAAATAGAATTTAGACTTATATAAATAAAATAAATATAATAAAGCTCACGGTTTTCATCGGCTCGTCATAGGCGTGTTCGTCGTAAACAAATAAATAAACAGGTAGGTATAAATAAAAATAAATAAATTTGCTTTGAAAGGTCGTTTTTTACACATTGGCGCATTCGTTATTATTAGAATATTAAAACACGTATACACGAAGCAAACACGAAGCCCAATAACTGCTGTTATTACCGGTTTCGTACGGTGCACTGTAGCGAAAGGCCGACGCGACTCCCGAGCTCTACTCGCGCTATTAATCATTCATTTTTATTAGAAGTACCTACCTACGAGTAAATTACATAAATTCATCTCAATTCTTTAAAAAAAAAGGTGACCATTACTTGCGAAATAAGGAATGTAGCTATAAAGACAAACACGCAAAAGGTTGAGAGAATGATACTACTGATGAAAATAATGCTACAAATGTCTGTGACATTTTTTCGAAAGTTCAGTATTAATTTCAATTATTTTTTAAACTGATATCGTAGATGTGTTGTTAATAGCTGGATTCATATAAGTAGGCAAGTGATATACAAATAAAAGAAAAATTATCAGTCCTAACACCGATCCCTGAGGCACTTCTAGATTGACACTGATTCACAGACGTGGCTTCATTAATTTTAACGTAATACGTAGATCTGTTAGATAAAAGCCGGATTATCCAATCTAAGAATGTTTACTTTACTACTCCAAGCTACTTTATAATAAACAATTAAAATTTCTTTAATTTCAAGAAGCACATAAAATTTAAATATGAGATGGAAAGCAATTATTATATATTATAGTAGATCGAATAATTTATTACTTATTGATTGGCCTAGTTGCAAGGTCACAGATATAATTTGCAGGAATTTTTTTTTTATTATGCTTCCTATATAATTTTGGCAGTGACATTTTGGAAGACTGTTAAAAAAAGAATTCTTTGAAATAATAACCAAACTTATACATATACTTTGTACTCTGAATTTAGATTCTGTTTTCAAAAATTTATTTTTTTTTGACAAAATTTACCCTTCAACTTGCAATACTTTCATGAACCTGATGAACCCTACTAGACACTGTATTTTAAGTTAATAAAGGCACAAAAATATTTAATGAAGTTACACGTAATGTATATGTATAACAGATTTTTATCTCGGAAAAAACAATATTATGAATTTCAAATTGGTCAAAGACATTTTAATGTTAAATGTTCCTTTGGATATTCATTAGAGACAACAAAAACAAGGTACAATAGATACAATCGTTCCATTAGCATTTTCGTATACTCGTAAGTATGCAGAATTATTTGATTTCTTTCAAGTGTAGGTTGATTAATTCCATCAAAGTATTAATAAATCCTTTGTTTGGTTTCATGCTAAGGTGCAGTTAGTAATAAACTTAAGATATTAGTTATAATACTGCTTCTCTTAATGAATATTTACTATTAGCTCTTTTAAATATTACCTGTCACATTGTTTCGCTAGAAGCATAATATCATAAACCAGTTATTACTGTTTGAATTAAGCAAATAAATAAATATAACATTCTCATTTTCGCGTTAAAGTAAAGAAATATGTCACTTTCATATTGATTAGGCCGTAGGAAAATTTCTTGCCCATGAGTATAACGAAAATGTTATTTGTTTCAATAATAATTGTATTTTAAGGCAATTAATTTAAAAAAAAATAAAAAAACTTAAAAAACTAAAATACAATCTGATTTTCTGATTCTGCTGCTGCTGCAGGAAAAGATGTCCCAATATTTGACTAAGCTTGCTTGATTCTCGACCCTTCTGACCTGCCACACGAACTCAATCTATAAGACAGCCCAAAGATGCGACACGTATCCGTTTTCAAATTTCCTGTATCGCTCCGATCGAATTGAATATTTAAAAATAAGGGCAGCGACTCGTTTCGGAATTTCCCGTCGCCCCGCTCGCCCACCTTTCGAATATACCTAATATCCGCTGGATTCCCATCGATCCCAATACCAATAACGGACCGATAGAGTCTACGCTACCTCCGCTGCATCCCTATACGTGTTCTAAATGTGGGTTCCATGCCTCTTTGAAAATACCACCGTCCGTACAAGTACGAAGTCGATTGTGAGCCTGCATGTATTTACAATGCCCCTTTTGTGTTGAACGCAGATTAAACCACAACGTACTTAATTCGTACCGTACAATGCAAAAAGTATGCGGCAATTCACAATTTGGAGTTGGCCTCAGTGGATGTTAAGAGCAGCTAGTATCTCCGAATGTTCCCAGCTTTTTTAAAAGCTTCGTATTTTTCTATATAACAACAATGAACAACAAAATCACACACATTTAATAGTATGACACTGAGAAACGGATTTTATTGGGAGAAGTAGTAAGCAGTACTTCTTTAGTCATACATTATGTACTATTAGACACTGTAATCCTGAAAAACATACAAGGTTTTCTTTAACAAACAGAATTGATATCTACATATTGAGATGAAATCAAATTATTGATAGCAATTTATAAGTTAAATTAAAATTTTACTTGAATAAGACACGGTGAAGAGAAAAAGGTTGAAATAATTGTTGTAAAACTTTGAGTAAAAAAAAATTGTTAGTATTAAATAGGTTATTGTGAATTATTATCGGTTGTATTACTAGAGCAGAATAAATTTCAAAGATTTTAGTATAAAAATCATTGTCATTTTGGTCAATTAGCGTACATGCTAAAGGTATTATTGGAAAAACATAATCAAAATTAATTATTAACAGCAAGTTATATAAAGCAAAGGAAAGCTAAAATATCATAGTTTTATTAATAGTAGTATTATGAGTAAGAAATATAAGTATCAATAAATATTAATGTCTAAAGTAAAATTTTATATATCAATAGGATGATAATGTCAGTGAAATGTCAAAAATAAAGTTGGATTCACAAGTCATAAAATATTACATATGAAATTCAAATACAAATATAGAAGTAAGGAATATTTTGAAATATAAGTTAAAAATTTTGTAAATAAACTGGAATGTGATTGTAAAATTGTAAATTATAAAGTGAAGTGAAGTGAAGTGGAAAAAAACGGAATTTAAAAAGAACAGGCATATAAGTATGTGAAAAGGCCCTAACAAGGAAGAAAAAATCAAGAGAGTAGGAAAAATAAAAATTTTGAAGATTATTGAATAGTTACGAAAGAATTTGTCAGAGAGGTGTTGAAAAGAAGTAAAGTGGGAAAAACCCATATAAATAGAAATAATTATAGTGGAAAATAGTAAGATAAGTAACGAAAATCTAAAGTTGAGCCGAAAAAGGATTCAAAAGTCCAGTCTCTTAAAAAGGACTCCAATAAGATTCCAGGACGAGATTCAGATTCAGATAATAGGTAACAAAATTTAAAGTAGTCTTTCCTGAAATTAAATTTGAAATAAATACAAATTCGTCATTCCTGATAGATATTAAATAAATTGAACTTCACTATACGAATAATTATAAAATATTGGCCATATTAAAATTTTGACAGATATTAAGTATTAAGTAACACATTGAGAAAGAAATTTTAAGATCAAATTTTATCGCCTTAAGTTATAGGCAACCAACAATACATTATAATAAATTGATTTGAATACAACTATATGAAAATTCAGTGTCAAAAGTGTAATAAGATAATTCCACATATTCCTGAAATTGTACCTGACATTTCACAGTTACTTATAATTTATTGTTATATATAAAAAATAATAATAAACTAATATTTTAATTAATTTCTAAATAATATATTTTGTTTAGTGTTTAGTTTTTTCTGCAGAGTTTGAACCTCACTTAAACTCACTACTGAGAAGGGTCGAAAGCTAGCCAGGGTATAACTCACAAATTAAATTACAACATAAACATATACACAACAGGATCATTATTATTTTAAATACACAAACAAATCACATACACATACATATTACTACTCATAACAATATATTCTCTGGAATACGATCCTCCCTGGTTTTTATGTATAAAAGAAAAAATTGGGAATAAAGCTTTTTTTGCTTTTCCCATATATTTAAAGCAATGAAGCAACTGTCGAATATGACATTTGATGACCACGTATACAGGGCGATTCAGAACTTACCCAAAAAACATTTTAATGTACAAGGTACAAATACAATTATGTAAACAAAAAGAGCAGTTTGAAAATAATTTAAAAATACATTTCTGCAAGGCACTGGGAACTGGTCCACTGTAAAACCCGACCATGCACGGTGACAAAGTGTAATGAAAAACGAACAGACAAAAAATAATTGAAAGAATTTCTTGTCCGAGGTAAGAAATAAATACAACTTTGTAACACCTATTTTATTCAACTGCTTTTGTCGCTATTGTTATTAGCTTTTAATAAAATTTATTTGTGGTTTTAATTAATAAAATAATTTGACATACCTGATCTTACAACTGTTTAAAGTTTCGTCCAACGTGTAAACGTAAACATATTTGGGCCCGTCTTACCCAGTTTCTACGAACTAACACAAATATTGTCTTGGTTCAACATAAATTAAGACGATATCCATCAACTCCGAGTACACTATACACACTATACACGTAAGCCATTTTTGTCACTTGAAAAATTAATGTAAACACTATCGCAAAAAAGTTGCAGTATTCGGAATCGCCTGTGGCATTGCGAATAATGGTAGAGAGTAGCCCACTGATGTAAGGGTTGTGTAAATACTACAACTTCAATAAGTTTTTTCTCGGAAACTATAAGGATTTTATAAAAAATTTTTTACGATATCGATTCCATTTTTAATGACGCATCACCCTGTATATTCATACCTAAATAAAATGTTTACCATTTTAACGCTACTCATATTGAAAAAGCAATTAAAACTGATATTATGTAAATATTTTTTCTTAGAAGCATTAGAGACATGATTACTTATTCCTTACAGTTTGTTATTGTAAGTTAAGAACATTAAAATAAATACCTAAAGTATATTTAAGAACCACTGCATACTATCATGAAACGGATGTACCTAGATTGATGAAAGAATTTCCTGTGGATTACGTATGTATAAATAATTACATTCATGCATGCAAATACCATAGGTGTATATTTGAACATCTGAATTTCTGAATATATTTTCTTATTTTCCTTTACTCTCTATATGTTAATATGTGAAATCAGTATTTTAGAAAGAATGATTGATTATCCTCATCAAAATCACGCAAGCAATACATTAGGCCCTAAAATCAGTCCGTGATATAAAAATATTCCTTAATAACACCTACTGTCCTAAATAAGCACTTATCGATAAGTAGGCATTAGATATGCCAATTTCAACACACTTCAGTCTTAAAATAAGGAATTCTCGACAATTTTAGCACACTTTATTTAAATATTTCACATTAATTCCTGAAATGTAATTTTTGTTTTGCCAAGAAATCGGAGAAATTTGTATTAAAATTTTCGAAAATTATAAAGTAAATATAATAATTAGTTTCCTTCTATTTAAGGAAAATATCCAGTTACTTTAAGTACCTTATTCTTCACTGATGTAGAGACTAAACTGAAATATGAAAGTTGTGTAACCAGAATTTCATTTGTTTTATTCGTAAGTTCAGGAAGGTGTGACAGCGTTTTTCATGTACTTTCAGTATGGTTTTCGTAAAGTAAGAAAAACTTACAGGGTGAACTTTTTCAAGAGGTCAATTCGTAATTACCTCATTTCATGCTTTTGTATAAAAATATCATAGTCGAAAAGTCAAGTCAAGTCAAGTCAAAGTGCACACAATTTTTAAACCATAATATAAAATTGATTTTCTACATTTGACCTTGAACTGACCTTAAACCAGAGCTAATCGCGTCAAACGGACAACGGATTCGGATTCAGCGAACCCAAAAACGTATAGATACATAGGTTTAGTTTGTTGACAATTGATTTTCTATATTTGACCTTGAACTGACCTTAAACCGGAGCTAATCATGTCAAACGGACACCGGATTCGGATTCAGCGACCCCAAAATCATATGGATACCATGGTCTTGTCTTTCGGACCTGGCACTTTTTTTTTGTGGGGCTGTGTTATTGTTGACTGAAATATTTTTTTTTTCTGAGGTGGTCCATCCTTTCCGATAACTAACAAATAAACTACCACCCGTCCCGGCTTCTGTCACAATATGAAGCTCGTAGTGTAAAGCGAACACAACATTATTGAGCAATCAAACGAGAAACTAATTTTCTTTAGATGAAGGGGGTACGTTATTTCTTTTTCACAAGTTAAAAGCCTAATAAACTAGTTAAAACACAATGAGTGGAGGTGATTCGATGACTCCTCACAACGAAGCTTTAGAGCAGTTCTACTACATATTGGTATGCTATGCATCAGTTTCATCCAATAGAACACTCAACAAAATTGAAAGAAACCTGTGATGGTATATAGTATCTCTTAGTCCAGCCATCAGGGTTAAGAACCACTACAAGCAAAAAACTAGGCGAACTGAATCCAGGATCTTTTAACATTGCCCAAGTGGCTTCGTAAGATCCATCCAAGGTGTTGCTTCTTCCACAACGTATAAACATTGGACTAATAAAATGATTCGTTGAGGCCTCAGACAAAAAAAGTCGATGTTATGGGTACCTGGGAGATTTTCCCGAAACCAGCGATGCTAAACTGAAAGAGGGTATATTCCTCAAACTGCCTCAAAAAAAATTTTGCGTGATGAAGATTTTGTATTGAAAATAAATTAAACTGAGAAGGTTGCATGGCAGAGCTTCAAAAGCATAAGAGAGCAATTTTTGGGTAAATTACAATTGTAAAACTTTAATCGAGGAAATTGTGAAGGATTTCAGAGAAGTTAAATATTTAATATACTTGACACTGGACTTTATAGACTCTAGCGACTTCACCAAGATTTAAAGGAAATTGGGAGAAGGTGTTTCGGTTTGTTGGACCTGAAAACTATAGCGGAGCACTGTAAAAAAAGAAATGCCCTTTGAACATAAAAGAGTTTGTGAAACATTTTATGAATTGAGTGAGCATTTTCTCGAAAATGGTGGGTTCTGGTACCAAGCAGAATCAGAATCCAGTATACGGATTAGTTTTTCCCATGACCTTAAGCATACTCGCAAATATCCCTTTTTGAGAATATGGGGGCATTCTCTCGAAAGGGTGATAGCAACAAATTGACTTTCAATTCATGTTCAGCGTGTACAAAGACAACAATAACAGGATATGGTCATAGGAACCGACAACTTTTTTTGTGTGGCAGCGTAATCATTGATTGAACTTGAAATTGATTTGACCAACATTACAGAAAGCAGTAATGATTTTGAAATAAGAACATAGTTATTTTATGTAACACTGATGGCAATATAGAATAACACTCCAAATTTTTGAGGATAATTGGCTTAAAGAATAACTAAATAACTTTATTTTTTATAATAAATGTTATTTTTCCGAGCGGGAGCAAGAGCGCGTTAAAATTCGAATTAGGGTCGGTCCCCGACTATTCCCTTTAGGCGATTTTATGTTTCCTGAAAAAGTACAATCGCCGCGGCTCGATTTCCCAGCGCCATTCAGCCGATCCCAGATGAAAGTAAAAAGTGGAAAGGACGGTGTTATTGCGAGCGCCATAAACCTCAAATGATTTAAGGATCGATAAATATGAATTTTAGAAAAGGATATAGCGGTGGAGTGGGCGATAAATCAAGTTATAGAAGCGAAAAGAGAATGTAATTATTCATAATGTTGACGTAGCCCCATCGCACTGCAATGATTGAGTAGTGAGCCGACGTGCTAGAGAATCCTCGGGATCCCCGGTATTGATGTGAAAATGATTCCCATCGGCCCTTTCTGGATTTGTGAGGCTCAGTACAAAGCCATTCGCAGCTTTTCCTCCTCAAATTTTTATGTTATCTACATTGGAACACTGAATTTATTTACTTCCGTACATAATTATTTATTAGTTAGAACATTCCGTTTCTTTTTAACTAATGATGTTGTAGGGAACACCTACTCTGTAAGCGACATGCCCCGGCTAACATTGAATTACACCGAGAATATCTAGTAAATGGCTAAAACCATTAATAGAGCAGAATAACGAGAAATAGACCAATTTCGACCCTTTATAGTAGCTACAGATTAGTAGGTTGCTCTTTGTCAACAGGTACAAAGCAATGCTTCATGCTAGCAGGTATTGGGTAGCAATGACATTTAAAATATATACTTTGTAGGTTATATCTGACCCGTGCTTTTTCTTGTCTTCTCACTTAAAGCTCTAAAAATCCTATAAAAAAAGAATTGCTGCTAATAGTGGCCTATATCATATTTACTTGTACGCAGATTTGTTCTCTGTACAAATTTCGAAAATCTTTTAATCGATACTTCCTTTAGTTGTCTCATATTAAAGATAGTGTATCAAGACATCTAAATTTCAGACATGGAAAGCTCTCGCAGTCACTCCGGATGTTAAAGGGTATTTTTCCTTCCCTTCCCAACTGCATAACCGCGGTATCGTATTCTCTACTAATTTTTATATTGCACATATCCTTCTTTAATCGACAGAATCCTGTTAAATGTCCTAGATAGATGAACAGATATTATATTTCCAACAAGTAAATAATGGGAAATGTTATACGAGTATTGTATTTCTTAATCAATAGTAAACCTAACTACAATATTTCTAAATAAAATGATTTATCACAACACGATCTAAAATACAATTCAACTGCTAGCTACAATGAAGAAATAGTAATTTTCAGAATTAAAAAACAATAAAATGTATAGGTAAATTAAAAGATGGGATTAGTTAATTAAGAAACAGTGATTTTCGCAATACATTTGTTTTTGCCAAATCTTTAAGAAATGATATAAGATTTCTTATACCTAATCTCCAAACACGGTGTCTAGTCTACAGGTGTTGTGTTGTTTTGTCCGACCTTCTTATGGTCTTCTTGAAGCGTTAAAAATTTCCAATAACCGTCTACGAAAATGTATAATACATTTTTAAATAATCTACATAAAGTATATAAAAGGATAAAATAATTTTGAGAAAAAGCCTTAATTATGTAATTTACCTGAAAGCCTTTTGTGAATTCCTATAAATAACAACGATTAAGTTCACCTGTAAAAAATTTTAGATGCTTCTTGAATAAACCAAGCAAGATAGGTGGTAAAGCTATGTTGGTCCTCAGATACATTATTTAAAGAATTATAAGTTAGATTATGCAAAATAATTCCAAGGTTTTAGAAAAATAACACTAGACAGACGTAGGCCTACAATTTTTTATATGAGATCAACTGCCTTTTATCAAAATAAGGCTCATTCGAGCAATCATCTTTTATAGGAATTATGTTAGTTTTAGGAAATAAATTATATAAATACAACAGTACAAGAAGTAATAAATTTACGTAATCTTGAACGAAAAACCTGCTCGGGTTACACTATTAATTTGGTTCTTAATTATTTTGTAGCTATACAGGGTGATTCACAACTTATCCAAAAAATTTGGGAATAGATACAGCATGAGAAATGGAATTAATATCGTAAAAAAAACTTTTTGTAAAATCCTTATAGTTTCCGAGAAAAAAAATATTGAAGTTATAGAACATTCCACCACTACATAGCTGGACAACTGTAGTCTCTAGCGTCATTCGCCACGTGGCCTTAGCGACTCGGAATACTGAATTCGGATTTTGCAATCGTCGTTGCGATATTTACTTGTTATCTGTGGTGATCACAACAGGTTTTTAGTAGTTAGTGTCAAAAATGGGTAGTTTGTGTCAAAAATGATTTGCGTGTACTCGGAGTTGATGGATATCGTTTTAATTTATGGTGAAGCATTTGTGTTATGGTGAAACAAGACATTTGTGTTAGTTCGTAGAAACTGAGTACAACGGACTCAAATGTGTTTACACATTGGTGGATAAAATGTTGAACAATTGTTGTAACATCGGGTATGTCAAATGATTTTATTATTTAAAAACACAAATTAATTTTATTAATTAATAAAGGCAAAAGCAGTTGAATTTGCCGATATAAAATAGGTGCGATAAAATTCTATTTACATATTTCTTTCATTGCGAAAGTTTTTGTCCGTTTTTATCACACCGCCATGCCGGTCGCATTGTGCGAGGTCAGGTTTTACAGTGGACCAATTTCCAGTGCCGTGCAGAAGTGTATTTTTAAATCATTTTCGAACTGCCCTTTTTGATTTTTTTCTTTACAAAATTGTATTTGTAAGGGTCCCCTGTACATCCAGAATTTTTTTTTTGGATAAGTTCTGAATCACCCTGTATTTTATATATATTTTCATATCTTACCGAGAGATATACAAGAAAGTTACTGTTAAAGTTCGACTGGTTACAATTATTATTTGTGTTTGAAATATTATCACACAGAAATATATTTACAAAAACATCTACAACCTCTTGTGGATTAGTATACGTACACGATAAGTTGTGCATCCCTACTATTTAGCTGTTCCTATTTTGTTGATGACCACAAATTAGATGAGTTTTTCAGGAATATAATTTTACTGAAGAATCTTTAACAGAACATTAGAAAGAGTTCTGCAATCTTTCTGGGACAAATGTTACTCATACTGATTCTTCTCTTCCGTGTTGTGAACCTGCCTTGGTTAGTTCTAAATATTTACAACGTTCTTCTTCCACCCATCTTCCAAAAATTGGCTCTAGTTCCAGGAAAGCCATTGTAGATTTATTTTTACGTTACATAACTTGAACCTATTGGGATCTACCAGTCAATTCAGCAATTATCCAGTCCCAAATAAGCTTTGAGCACATAGTATATTTTTATTGCAACTGGACTATCAGAAAATATGTAAATAGGCTTACGTGATTAACTCCTCTTACATTCTCCGTCAAATACATAATTCTTCTCGATTCTCTATTTAATTTCAATTTATGAAAATTGAATTTCGCAATCATTCTGTCAGATCTCATCTCTATAGTAGACTCACATAGGTAATATATTCATGACATTGAAGTGCCCCTTACTTTGAGCAGTCTTCCTTCAATCATAATTATATCTGAACAGTGTGCTATCCCTGCTTCTCTATAAATCATAGTATGAATTGTGGCAGATTTTATATAACTTCCAAGGTAGCCATTGGAATCAACGCTATGGTTCCTGTGATTCCATAAATTTATGATGCAGAATATAAGTAGTTTAAATCAGTAATTTGTAACTCAAAGTTCAAACTAAATGAGGTTCACAATCAGTAGTGCACATCTATTCTCGGCAACAATTACACGTCGTCTTCCGTCTTTCGTCACCGCTGTAGTTAACACTCCCTCTCCATTAAACACCATCATTTTCACACACCTTGAGCCACAAATGCACACTTTATTTAAATATACAGTTTAGTTCTGAGAAAGTCGATGATATGTATAAAGCAATACGTGAAATTGTCAGGTTTGTTAGGGTATGAATCGGATTTCAAAAGTCAGTTTAAGTATCTAGCATTAAAATTTAAGATATTATATTTTGTTTGAAGTTTAAAGAAGTGTTATTTGTTTACTATGTATGATATTTTGATATTGTTTAGTTAGTTCGCGATTCGGACACAACTTAAACTATCTAATAAAGAAGGTTTGAATTGATAACTAGAACTTATGTATAATAAACTGTTTGCTTTGCTTTTTGGTTATTTTACATCGGCCTATTTTTGCTTCTTTGGAGAAACACCGACGCCTGGAGTGAAGCAACTTTTGCCAAACCCCCACTTTGTCGTAGGGTACGATCTTTTACATTGTTTAGAAAAGAGACCGACGGTTCTTTCCGAGGGATTGTATGTCTTTTTATACAAACCTCGCCTAAATTTGTATAGCTTCTGTGAATACGCCGACATAGAGGCCACTAAAAAGTGGACGAGCATCGCGAACCTTCCCTGGAAGGTCAGCCATCCAAGCACTAACCGCAATCAGCGTTGCTTAATTTTTCGTATGACATAAATACTAAGTCGCTAGGCCTCACTCGCCCCAAGTAAATTGTTGAACCATTACTATTTTACACGACAAATTCTTCATAGATATAGGTATAGCGATTCAATTTTTGTGAATCTAAATTTATTTATCTAATTATTATCTTAACAAAATGGGATAGTTGCAACCTAGATCGATTTACCAATCTAATTCTTCCTGGTTTTAGCCCCTTGTCTATGCCATACTCCATCGTAGGTCTTCAAAATATCTATTTCCTACATTATTGCCCTTAAAACTTCACCTTCCTGTGATAAGGTTCCCTTGATGTGCTGACCCTAATACAAATGATAATACAAACTGTAGGTACATTTCAGATAACGCTGTATACGTCTAATTGCACAGGATATCTCCTTTATTTACCTAAATTTACATCAGCGTGACCTTTTGAAGTGTTGTCTTTTTATTCTCTTTTATTTAAAGTAAAAGGCAATGTTTTTAGGTTAGTATTTTCTGAGTACAATCTTCCTTTGATAAACTGTTGAATATTAAGTGCTGTTACGATACCAAATAAATAATACCTATATATACAGGGTGTTCCACCTAAGAAGGATTCTTCTGTAACTCTGCAACTGTAAAATTTATAAAAAAAATGGTTTTAATAAGTATATTATTGCATTTTTTAATTTCTTTGTTAATATTACTTAGGTAGAGTTTATTAAATGTACAAACGTACCGTTTTCGAGATAATCAGTTGTTTTTGAAAAAAAATCACGATTTTAGCTCTCTAAATGAGGCTAGACCTAAACCGTATGAGTTACAAACCTGCAGTTTTCACAGTTCATTTTGGCATAAATTACTCTATCTTATCATCTGTGAGCAAAACGTGTACGTTATTTAGATTCGGAAATACTGAGACCTATATTTAATAATCTTATGAGTTGAAAAACTTTTTTTTTCACATGGAACGATATATTAATTGTCATGGGTGAATGCAAAATTAAATGCCCTTTGGACTGATATAAGGTTGTCCATATGTATCTGTAGTATAACAACCCTAGGTTCGACAAAAAATAAGTAAACGTAGTTGTGGCCAAAAACATGTGATCGTCATAAGGAATCCCTACGTTGTGTGTATTTATTTTTTTATTGACCAATAGGCGCTGGCTACTAACTTTGTAGAGGGGATGTATGGTTTAATTATATAAAACAAAAGCAGAGTAAATACACCTAACCTTTATTTACATACAATTCAAATTAAACATGTGACAATAGAAAGAACAACAAAAACATTAACAACCATTTAACATAAAAGGAGAGTGCCAGGCTCACCTAGAACTCCTGTGGGGAAAAAGCATGGCAGAGAAACCCACGATCGTTGCTCTTACCACCCAAATATAAATAAAATACAACCGCTAATCAAAGGCATACATTAAGAACCTTTGCTAATGATCATCAAAACTGGACTTATTTAATTTCTCACTAAATGTCATCTCACTCAAGTCTGACATACACACGTCCAAGTAAAACTGAAGAGGTTTTAGTAACAATAATAGCAGCAACAACAACAACAACAATAATAATACTAGCAATAATAATAGGGAAGGTACTGGAGTCCCATACGGGAGGCAATCCAGCTATAGTTGAGATTTTGAGATTTCAGGGGAACAACAACAATAATAATAATCAAAGGTAAGGTACTGGAGTCTCATAATACGGGAGGCTATCCAGCTAAAGTTGAGATTTCGGGAGAACAACAACAATAATAATAATCAAAGGTAAGGTACTGGAGTCTCATAATACGGGAGGCTATCCAGCTAAAGTTGAGATTTCGGGAGAACAACAACAATAATAATAATCATGGGTGAAAATGTTAGTAAATTCAACAAAGCTCTTACATACGTATGACATAAAGTGAGCACAAGAAATCAAAGAACAAGGTAATCAAGATAAAACAAGTTAAATGTGAAACAAAGAAGTTGTTTTGCAATATCTGGGCAGACACGACAATATACATATTTTAACATGAAATAAATAATGAGCAATCGTTAGTAATAATTGTAACTATTTTACCTTAGAGGAATATACGCCCCTGAGCGTAAGACAATAAAGGCTAAATATACACAAAGAATTATTATTATGAAACATCTATGTTTTTCGTATAACGTATTCATGACAAAAACAAGTTAGATGTGAAACAAAGAAGTCGTTATATATATACGACAATATATACATATATATGCACTTATATATTTTTACATTTAATAAACAATGGGCAATCGTTAATAACAATTATAACAATCTTACGTTAGGAAAATATACGCCCCTGAGCATAAAACAATGAAAGTTAAACATACAAAGAATTATTATCATGAAACATCTATAACCATCACAATCATAAGATTATATAGAACAATTAACAACGAAGTACTTAAAGAATATTACCTGCTACCTAATCCCAGTTAAACACGTTTATTGTTTCACTACTTCTATCGTTTTTCACACTACACCCACGGTCTTACTTTTCACTACTCGCGGCACTCACTTCAACTGCCAGTCTTCAACTATTTAGGCTTCCTTCCAGAATTTCCTACCTAAGTGCCTGTTTTTTGTGCTTCCTTCTATCGACCGTTAATATTACTTTTTCATTGTTATACAACACTCATGTAACAGGTGACGTCGAAGTTGATAAGTACGGTTTTGCACATATCTCTAACAGTTTTCCAGAAAAATCAGGTTCTTTTCTAAGTCCGAAAAAGTAGCTATGTGACAGCGTCAAGAAGGCCTTGCAATTGTATTAGTACAACGTACATATGATTTTACAAAAGCACAGCATAGCGCATCCTTATCGCATCCAATTACACCAAGAATTACTAAAAGTAGTATTTCAGCGGAGACTGGAGTTTTGTAGTGGGCACTTGAGATGTTAATCAAGATGATGATTTTTCTAAACGGGTCATGTTCTCCGATGAGGCTACTTTTCATAAAAATGGGTTCGTCAATAGTCATAATTGCCATTATTATGACACAGCAAATTCTCACCAATTCCTGACAACTCATAGTCAATGATGGTCTTTGAACGTGTGGGGAGCAATTTTGGGAACCCATGTAATTGGACCATTCTTTTTTTACCACCATCTTACTGGAGCAGTTTATTTAAACTTTTTAACAAACACTCTAGAAGATTTGTTAGGCGTTTGTTGAGGAATGTGGATGAAACATGATGGTGCTTCACCCACAATACCGCTGTGGTTCGTCGGTTTTTACACGAAACTTTTCCCAACAGGTGGACTTGGCGCGGGGAACCAGTGAGTTGGCCTTCAAGGTGTCCAGATACGACAAATTCTTTTTACGATTTCTTTTTTTTGGGGATTTATAAAAAGCAAAGTTTATGTTACACCACCAACTATTGCGGAAGATATGTGGCAGCGCATTACAGTAGCATTTCAAGGAATTACGCCAGACATGCTGACGAATGTTGTTTAAAAAACGAATTCGTGTATTAATCAAAATGGAGGACACTTCGAGCAATTGATGTAAATCAGCGGTCTAAGTATTCTTCTCCTTGTGTTCCGAGATTCAGTTTGTTTCGGTTTTGCGTTTTGTTTTATTTGTTGTTGATAAATAAACAGCAAAGAGGAAAAAAGCAAAACCTTTATCTAATATTGAAAATTATTGAAATAATCAGAGGCAATTCTTAACAAATCATTAAAATTACAATGAAATAAATCACACTGATCTGCTATTTGGTTATAATTATTAGCCATTAAATAAACAGCAGATTTTACAAGCACATTTGTTCTAGCATTTCGACAATAAAACAGTGAATCCTTACGAGAGCCAGGTCTTGAAACGCGTATATTAAAAAGATAGATTAAAGCCTGAGAAACAACCATGCCATGAAACAATTTAAATAAAAAAAGTAAACTTGCAACCACCCTTCTAGTATTCAGCGACTGCATACTGAATCTTTGTAACAGTAATTGGTGGTTGTATCCCCTGTCAAGATAAAAACTGTCATGACGTAAAGACAGGAATTTGAGAAAACGCCGCTGTATTCTTTCCAAGTGGTTACTGTATATCTGAAAACATGGGTGCCAAATAAGGCTACAATAATCGAGTTTCGAACGTACCAGTGAATAGTGTAGACTCTTCAATGCACCTATATCGGTAAAAGATTTTGTACTTCGTATAACAAAGCCTAGTATACTATAAGCGGATATAATATTTGAATTAATATGATCAGCAAAAGACAATCTGCTGTCAAATATTACACCAAGATCCTTAATGTTCTGAAAACGAGTTAAAGGTGACATACTTATATTATAATCAAATATGAGGGGCTGATTTTTAAGAGTAAACGTACACACTTTGCATTTTTTTGTGTTAACAGGTGAATAATTATCAGTACACCATATATAAACATGACCCACAAAGTGTTGCAATAACATACAAGCAGCCGCAGATGATATATTCAAGAACAATTTCAAGTCGTCGGCAAACATAAGATGATTTGACTTTAATGTTAAAGATAAGTCATTTACAAATAATATAAAAAGGAGTGGCCCCAAGTTAGAGCCTTGAGGTACTCCTGATGCCGCATTAAAAGTATTCGACTTGTATAATATATAGGGTGTTCCATTTAAAATAACAAAGTTATGTAGCGCCCACACGAAATGGAACACCCTGTAAAGTTAAAAATACTTTCTTTACATGACCCACATGATTCCAGACAATTTTTATTAAATCCATTTTTTATAAATTTTACATTTAGAGTCACAGAAGAATCCCTCTTAGGTGGAACACCCTGTATAGTTTCCCAGTAAATCCTTGTTCCAACACTAAATCAGTGTCCTGTTTTACTAAGGATAATGTAACACTTTTATGCTAACTAAATAAAAGTTACGCAAACGACTTCTAGTCCCATCAAATTGCCTTTTTATAATGGTGTACATCAAAACTTCAAATTAGCTTGGCGTACACAGGAATTATGCGACACAGCCATAAAAATCTTTACTGCTTTCCTGTTAAATTTTTCTTGAATCCATGCACCTTTATGTGGCCCTAGGTAGACATTCTTGCTTTACTCTCTGCCTCAAGTAGCTTCATAGCGGCTTACGTGCACTTCCATTATTTTATGATGATAAAATTTTATATTTACGGAACTAGACAGAGGAGGAAATTATAAGTATTATTATTAGCTTAGCCCAAGAACAGAACTGTAATAATAAAAACTATTTGTTTTCCAGCTTGGTCGTAAAACTTTCAAATAGCATTTTTATGATGAAGCATTAAATTTATTATGATAGAGAATGCAAATTTAAGTCACTTTTCAGATTTTGCTTATTTTCTTAAAATAAAATTATACATATAATTGGAGATCAAACGAACTTACCTGTAAGTGAAGTTCGATCGTAATTATGTGAGGTGTCCAATCCGAAGATTAGTATATTATGTTACTAGGAGTAGAAGGCGATCATTATGTGTTGAGCCCAAAAGTTTGCTCGCCGAGGCGTTAGCCGAGGCTGAGCAAATTGGAAAACACATAATGAGCCTTCCACTCCGAGTGACATATACTATTTTTTCTTCAAGCGTGAATATAAAAAATTACTAATTTTGAAAATTTATAACGGATAACGCGATGTTCAATCTCAGCACAAAATAAAATCAGTAGGTAGGTAATACTATTTATTTTATACATTTTATACATTTTATTGATTAATTAAACATGACAGTTTTAACCACTTTATTCATGAATAAAAAAGCAAATGTAACAATTATTTTTCTTTAATTTGAATTAAACGAATAAACATCTAAATTATCTACATGTCTATCATCAAACTTTATTTATTAACATGAATATTAAATGTGCAATTTTGTATGGTACAGTTGTTGATATTTAAAGCGCTGCTGGCTGTCTTTTTTTCAAAGTTTACAGTTCTGTCGTTGAATACGTTACTTGTAATAAGCTTCTCAGTTTCAGTGTTAACAATTGTACCATTATTAACAGAAAAGTCTTCGATTAAATTATTTTCAGGATCAATATTTACAGTTTCGCTTGATGTACTTGGTTCATTATACTCTAATGGGTTTAATATTTTCATCGCTATCTGTTTCTTATTGTTTACAGAATCTTCAATGTATCCTTATGCAATGTATCAATGTAACCTTAAAAATGATGCAACATCTTTTGGCACTTTTGAAATTTTATGTATGCCCATTACAACACGATGACAATGGCCATTTTGATATTTAATAAAAAATCTATCAAAAGTTATGTCTTTTGGCCGAATAGTAGCATATTTTCTGTATAAATTTAAATAAAACTCTCCAATTATGGTAAACGAACGATGTTTTTTAGTTTTTGTATTGGGAATATTTACTAATATTATATTTCCCAAATCTTTTACATCATTAACTTTTACTTGAATGAGTTCATCGCATCTACAAGCTCCTGTGACTCCAAATATTAGTGCAACCTAAAAAATATAGAATTATTAATTTTGTAACAATAAAAAAAGGTGGAAAATGCACGGAAATTCTAAAACATGACGTAATTTTAAGACATCTATATTTATGAGTTTTTACAACATTCTTCCAATGAGCTATCTTTATTTCCGAAAACTGTTTATTATTCTCGTAATGGATACTATAAAATAACTTGAAGTTTACAAATTATAACAAAATTTTGTATTACAAATATAAAAAGGTTAAATATATATCTAAGTACCTATAATTTAAAAAGTACATACCTTGGTTGCTAAATATTTATCATCAGGTGCTTTATTCAGGAATTCGTCAAATTCTTTTTTAGACAAAACTTTCGACTTTTTTGGTTTATAATTTTCACCTTGTCGTTTCAAAAATGTAATTAATTTTGAATATTTCTCAATATTTACATTGTGTTCTATGTTTAATTTAGATTTTACCATTGAATATTGCGCCCATAAAGTAGAACTTTTCAGTGTTCTTTATAATCTTGTAAAATATGCTATCATCACATTTTCTGAATAAATATGTGCATTATTTTCTTTTGCCCAATTTATGAATTTATCGTAAGCATTTTCATAAATTTTTCTCGACTTTGTTGTTATAAGTGATGCCACTGATGTTTTTCAATTTCCAGTAATTCTGGTGGTGTGCACTGCATTTCTTCAGGCATTTTAAAAACGACCCAACGCGACATCAAATTTCAACTGACATTTAATGAAACGTCAAAGTTTCTTGAATCTTTAATTCGTTGCTAGGATACTTATCTACACATTGTTACATTTTTTTACTAGTTAAAAAATGAAAAATATTTGTACTAGTTAAACAATAGGCTGCTTCTAAAGGAGGTATTGCACTATATAATATAAGTATTATTATACGCTTGAAGAAAAAGGCATTTATTCCCATTTTCACTGTTTCCCGATAAATGAGGCTTTTGAGTAGAATGATTAATATTAAAGTTTTTAAATGTTTCCTAAAGTATGTTCGGTTCAACTTGAAGCAAAACCGGAGCAACCAGAAAATATTTATCTTGCATTAACGATGCGCATAGAAAAAAGTTGAGAGCGCGCTCTGCGAGTCCCGGCCAGACAATAATTCGAGAAGTTAAATAGAGTATGCTCGTTCAGAGCTAAAATTGCGCTTGCGATAAAACCTGGGTCGCGTGATAAATGCTGGCCGTTTAGTTAATCTGTTGAGGATGTTTCAATTGCCGAGAAAACAGCGTCTTTATCTCCACTCCTCATTACGGACCCTTTGGCCCTTTCATTTAAAATAAATTATTTAGAAAAACGAACGGATAATTATTCCCCGACAAACGATTTGGGCGGTTGGAAGCAATTAGGAGAGTATAACAACCGTTTTAATTCCCAAAGAATGAAACAGCTGTCATTAAGATTCTGCTTTGTGATATTATTTGAAGTTTTTTAATATCGTCATTAATACTGATGGCTTTAATATTGCCAAAAACGTTCTCCAACGGGTAACATTTCTCTAGTACAATAACAAACAGAGAGGAAGTATAATTTTAAAAGTATATCATACAATTAAAAGTATTATTATGACGATTCGAATGGTGCTCTTCTCAGAAGTTGGGATAACCAGGGATGGGCGGGCAGACAATGTCGACGTAGACAATGCAATTGTCTACGCGTAGACAATGATCTAGATGAAGACTTAATTTGTAGTCCAATTAACTAAGCCTTTAAATCGAAATTTTGTCAACTTGGCTGAATTTTTGATATGAGTTAGTTTAAGGTATATTATAACAATAAGTGAGAGTAATTTTTTGTTCAACCCCCGGCCAAGGGTGGAAAAAGATAAAACAAAGGGCTTTTTCAAGATAACTCAAAAAGGGTAAGAGCTAGAAAAAAAAGTTTTTCATGAAAGTTGTAAAGCAGACAATTCTACATAAAAATGGCCTCTTAACTTTTTCTTGTACTATTACAATTAACAGAGTTAGGGAGGCTAGAAGTTAAGGGAAGATTTCAGAAATTTAA
>NW_019416526.1:0-67599 GCF_000390285.2 Anoplophora glabripennis | reverse complement strand
AAACTTTATTCTTTAAAATTGTTTAACAAGTGTATAATAACATAATCATCAACATTATTGGTAGATAAAAAAAGTAACGAAAAATAAATAATGTATTCAAAACTTAAAAAAATAGGTTGCAGTCAGAAGATTGGTTGAAGGTTTAATTTATAGAACATTTTGTATTATTTAATTGTCAAGCTTTCAAGGCTTTTAACTTGAGATTAAATTATAAAACTGTGAAATTTTAACCAATTTAAAAATTATTCTAAAATTAACACATAATTGTCAAGAATGTCAAGTCACCATAAATTGTCAAATGTTTGTATAAAAGAATTGATTTACTTAGCAGGACTGAATAATATTAAGCGTTAGCTACCAAGAAAATTTTAATTCAGACACAGTGTATTCTTTAAGCAAACCCTCAACCAACTTTCTGACTTCAACCCTAAATTAACTTGATATTTTTTTGGTCAATTTCTATGTCTATGTTCTATGTTTACGTCCGCTCATTTTATGTTTATGTAAAAACAGCCAAACAGAAAAAGTTGAGTGATGAATTGAGTACAGCACAAAATAGATCATACGTAAATGTAACGCAAATATGATATAGGTTAGATGAAACTGAAATTAGGGCGCAAACTCCGCTTTGTCTACATTGTCTACATAGTCTACGTTGTTTACATAGTCTACGCGAAGTCTACACGTAGACATCGACAATTAAAGTCGACGCGTAAACGCCCATCCCTGGGGATAACGGAGACGATGGTGGTGATAATTATGAATACTGATGGTTATGGTAATGATGATAAAGTGACTTTGGTGACAGTAGCTGCTACTGTCACCAAAAATAAATAAAAGTGTTGATGATTATAATGGAGATATCTATGAAAATCAGCTATATTTAGGTCTTTAAAGGTATTGTTGATCAAAATGGAAGGCTTTTCAAAAATTGTCACGATGATGAAGGCGATGAAGATGATGATGATAAGGGTGGTGGTTTTGGTGGTGGTGGTGATGATTTTGGTGGTGGTGGTGGTGATTTTGGTGGTGGTGATGGTGATGGTGGTGGTAGAGGTTATGGTCACGATAATGACGATGGTGATAATGCCAACTAACAGAGTGATAAATACTAATATCAGTCATTGTAACTTATAGTTAGGATTAGTGTAGAGAATGAGGGTATAAATGCCTCATTGGACGAAGAAATATCGTTTCGATTTTGATGTACCTAATCACCAAAAAGTCAAAATTGTTTTAAATTTATCATATGTACCTTTAAAGTATGAAAACTTTAAAAGTGTAGTATATTGTGTCATAAGGGCAGAAAATGAGCGTTAATAACCCGTGGATATTAGCTGATAGCTACCCGATAGCTAAGGGCTACTAATACGTTTTCTGTATGTGTGACACACAACTGTTTTTCGTTTAGCATTAAACAAAACCAAAAAAAAATGTAAAAATAATAACAAAAATCATTCATTTCATAAATATAAACATTATGGTGGCCCAAAAAAAGCGAATATTTTTTTTTTCGTGTTTCTTGTGAAAATATGTTAGTTTATCATGTTTTAAGAGCCCCCTCAAGAAATCAGCTCAAAAAAATATTTTTTAGAGGTCACTCAAGATTTTTAAAAATTTCCAAAATCGTCAAAAATTTAATTTAAAATTTTTTTTCTCGTTTTTATCATTTTCTAGGTTGACAAAAATCTCGATACTGAAAATTTCAAATCGATATTTTAATTTCTAAAAGTCACTCATAATTATTTTTACTTTCAAAGTAGTGTACTTATGTTTTCGAGCGACCTAACATGAACAAAAGAATAGAAATAAATCACGAGACACTTAAATTTTTAAAAATAAAAAAATTATAATTATTTGATACTCAGTGCGGTAGTAAATTTCGCCTCGAGAAATTTTTTAAGTCTCTCGTGATTTATTTCTATTCATCAAATTCAATAAAAAAAATTATTAGTTCGTTCATATTGACTTTCGTCGCTATAAAACATTTTAGGTACACTACTTTTAAAGTTAAAATAATTATGAGCGACCTTTAGAAATTAAAATATCGATTTGAAATTTGAGGAATCGAAATTTTTTTCAACCTCGAAAATGATAAAATAATGAGAAACAAATTTTAAAAAAATTCAATTTTTGACGATTTTGGACATTTAAAGATCTTGAGCGACCTGTAAAAAAATTTTTTTTGAGCTGATTTTTTGAGGGGGCTCTTAAAACATGATAGACTAACATATTTTCACAAGAGACACGAAAAATAAATATTCGGTTTTTTTTTGGGCCACCCTAATACACATTAAATAATAAGACGCTTAAGTAGTAACAATTTGCGAATTTATTTATTATAATAATTAATGTTAATTAACCCTTAAGCACAATTATTGATAGTAATACAGAATTTGTAAGCATTCGGTAAATGATTGATGGTTCATTGGAATTATCTAGATTAACTGGTATTTCATTTATTTGGTCGATAATATTTAATACTTTAGTTGTGTTATTTTATGTAGTAAATAAGTACTAGACTGTTGTTTTGGATTTGTCAGGATTTTTTGAGAAATTTGAATCTTATTTGATAAGCAGTCATCGATATATCCTTCTGCAACTGCTCAAATTATCAAAATTAATATTTTCCTTGACTTTAAAAGTGCTTTTCAACATTGAAAATTCAGATCATAGTGTATCTGCATTTACAATCTTTGATATTTCTAATAGATAAGTACATTTTCTGTTAAGTTTTTGGCTTTTTATTCCTTTTCTAGTTATTAAACAATTCATAATACTTTTCATACCGTTGTTTTGACTTTGTAGGTAACAAATTGAGAGAAATATTGCTAGCTTCCTCCGGTGGAGTATTCGTAAATTAATTCTTCGTCACTCTCTGAGTTACCATTCATTTTAATTTATTCACAGAATTGCAGTTGTTCACAACTTATTGTTATTTTACACTTTTGTTTTGATTCCAAATTTTGGTTTAAATCATAGACCTTATAAACCACAAGGTCTATGGTTTAAAAAGACTTTTAATGAAAAATTATAAAAAACGTCAGTGCGCAAATGCCAAGCAAAGCACATTGTGAAAAGCTAAAAAATCGTGTTGTTATAAGTTTAGCGGCACAAGCGTTGATAAATATTACTTTCGGTCATATTTTTAGGGTCAATATGATTCAGTTTCACATATGCTAGGTGAAAGACTTTGTGATCTATACTACACATTAAAGAAACAAACATTTTAAACTAAAAATATGTTAACAACAAAAAATACTTTCAGATAACGAAATTACCAATTGTAGTAGTAAAAGGCATTTTGCATAAAGCAAACAAATTAAATGATTTTTTCCTTTTCATGAATTTTATAGCAAATATATTTTGTCCAAACAATAATAAAAATAGCACGTTAAGTGTTTACAAAAATTTTCCGAAGTAGAATGCGCTTGGAAATGTACACTCTATAGAGGTCTTAAACATATTACTATAATGTAAATTAGCAAATTCATGAATACAGCTACACTAGATGATAAAAAGGAAGATTTGTTATTCTATGACCTACCACCAGCTTCTTAGAGTCGACAACCAGTAACTTTAACAGGCCCAAAAGCGTTATTTAACATACTTAACTACGAAAAATAATACCCCACTTTGGTGAATAAAACGTAATAATTTCGTTTGTGGGCAGTATCGGTCAATGATTACCAAACACTTTATTGCCGCTTTGATAGTTGCGATTACGTTTATGCGAAAATAAGGTTGGTTGGTGATAATAACGTTAACGTTGACAATGATACTAGAGATGTTTCTATAAAGGTCAACAATATTTAAGTCCATAAACCGCAGAGTTTAATTTATTTTGAAATATAAACCACGCAATAAAAATAACTGTGGTCGATGTAATTTCAATGAGAAATTCTGCCCATATCACCCACGCCAGAGATCCATAATCTCGCATAAGGGCCCTGTACAGTCACTCCCACTGGTAGCTCTCCGCTACGTTTCAATAACTGTAATTGCAGGTCCGTATCACCATCAAACGGCGGCAAGGTAATGGGATTATTGACCGAAACACCGACGTCCTTACAGCTCCAGAAAGCTTAATGGAAATAATCTCCACGTAATAAGTACATAAATAAACAACCCCGTCGTCGCTTTAATATCGTCTAGTCAGTCAGACATTCCCTCGGTGCGCTCTTAATGAAATCTTAATTAATTGGAACGTGTCTCAAGGTCCAACGAAGTTACTCGGTTCGGATTACCGGTCTTCTCCGATGTAGGACACGTATGTTTAAAGGTCTTGCAGGTCCGATTGTCAGGAAATCTAATCCGAATTGGATATCTTGATAATGAGTCATCTACGTGGATGAGATGAATAGGCAGATACCAGATCGGGTCTCTGTACAACAGATAGGAAAGTTCTGAAATTGGATCCTGCGGTATTAACCCGATATCAAAAGACAAAAATATGTTTTTAAGTGGATGTTCGAAGGATATAGTTTTAACAAAATAAAAAAGGCTATTAAATACAAAAAAGATTTGATTTGTTTAATGCAATGAATGATATACGGGTAGCCCATCGAAAACGTACCGCAAGGCATTACAGGGTAGTAAAGAACTTTTCGGCAAAATCCAAAAACAGGTCAAATTTGCTTCTGAGGGGGACAACTTTTGGCGCAAAAAGCATAGCAAAATCTTCAACCCCCTAAGTGGGGGTGCCATCCCCCAAATTTTTTTAAATGGGAATGGGGGTCAAGTGGGGGGTCATTAGAAAGGGCTTTTAATTCTCTATACATCGATTCTTACTTTTTGAAAATCGATCCATTATTTTAGAAAATATGCAGCTTTGAAAATACGAACAATATTTTTGACGAGAAATGCGAAAATCGATTTAATTTTACTTCAAAACTTACGGTATTAGCTTGGTAAATTCCTTCAAAAGAATTCGCTGTTTTTTTTTTCTGATTTGCGAATTCTTTAGCCTGATTTTGGTGAGCAAAAAATTGTCCGCTTTTTGTTTCGTATTTAGATAGGCCACAAGAAGTTGCTAGATAACTGTCTTGTGACTTGTAGTTGAAGAGTACCAATACTGCCGAGTCTTTTAAATTGATTAATTATGGTGTACTCAATTCCAGAAAGAGTAGAAATTATTGAGCTTTTTTTCAAAAACAATGAATGCGGAAATCGGGTCGCCGAACTGTTCAACCAACGGCATCCTGAGAAACATGCGTCTGGAAAAATTGTTCGCGAATTGGTGGCCAAATTTCGCGAAACTGGCTCCGTTCATAACAAAAAGAGGCAGGTTGAAAATCCGGTACTAAATGAACCTACGGAAATAGCGGTATTGGGGCAAGTGGCAATGGATAGTACGCTGAGTACAATGCAATTGGCTACTGCGACAGGAGTGAGTCGTACAAGTGTCCAACGAATATTAAAAAAATACAAATTCCATCCTTATAAGATTCGGCTAGTGCAAGAGCTAAATGAAGACGATTTTGATCGTCGTTTGCAATTTTGCGAAATAATGACTGAACGAGCGATAAACGATAATTTCCTCTTTAATGTGTGTTTTTCGGACGAGTGTACGTTCTTCTTGAATGGTTTAGTGAATCGCCATAATTGTCGTTACTGGGCTGATACCAATCCAAGGATTTTCCATGAGACACACTCCCAACACCCCCAGAAGTTGAATGTATGGGCAGGTATTTTTGGAAATTCCATTGTAGGTCCTTTTTTCCTTCCTGGAAATTTGACAGGCGATATGTACTTGGATTTACTACAAAATGTCATCGACCCAGCTCTAACAAATATCATAGAGGACGACCCTGCTTACAATGAACACGAACTGATTTTCCAGCAAGACGGAGCTCCTCCACATTACTCGCTCAATGTGCGCAATTACCTAAATGAGACGTTTCCAGGACGCTGGATAGGACGAAGAGGTGCAATTGAGTGGCCCCCTCGGTCACCCGACTTAAATCCTTTAGATTTCTTTCTCTGGGGGCACATTAAAAGCAAAGTTTACAGCACTCCACCTGATACCTTGGAAGATCTGCGAGGACGAATCATTAATGTATGTCGCGAAGTAACACCGCAAGTGCTCCAGAATGTTCGACAACGGTTTGAAGACAACCTGTATCATTGTATGCAAGTTGGCGGACAACATTTTCAGCATTTACTTGACTAATACCGTAAGTTTTGAAGTAAAATTAAATCGATTTTCGCATTTCTCGTCAAAAATATTGTTCGTATTTTCAAAGCTGCATATTTTCTAAAATAATGAATCGATTTTCAAAAAGTAAGAATCGATGTATAGAGAATTAAAAGCCCTTTCTAATGACCCCCCACTTGACCCCCATTCCCATTTGAAAAAATTTAGGGGATAGCACCCCCACTTAGGGGGTTGAAGATTTTGGTATGCTTTTTGAGCCAAAAGTTGTCCCCCTCAGAAACAAATTTGACCTGTTTTTGGATTTTGCCGAAAAGTTCTTTACTACCCTGTAATGCCTTGCGGTACGTTTTCGACAGGCTACCCTGTATATTTTTGTATAGTAATTTTGTGTGGAACAATAATTTAATTTCTTCACGCTGATAATTAAATTTCGGTAAAATTAGGGCTTCACTCGAGTCGAGACGAGACAAGATTTGAATAGTCTTTTCTTGACTTGAAAATTTCCTGTCTTGTCTTGATCTTGACCGTCTTGTATTGGTCCCAAAAATTTATCACTTTATAATATCGTCTTGACTTAGTCTTGTCTTGGTCATGAATTAATCTTGAGCAATGTTTTTACTTCTGATTTACACCTAGCAAAATCGCTAAATAACTATTCGGGCAGTTATACGTCTAAAGAACGAATGAAGTTTCTTTTAAATTTAAAGAATAAGTAGATGAAAATATTTCCATTATTATAAATATTCCTATTTCTGAAAGATAAAGTTTAATTGCCTCTATTGTTAGATATTGTCTTCTCACGTATAAAGAGGTTTTTCTTTATACATCTTACAAACATCTTATAATATAAAGAGAAAGCTCGTTACGCATTATGTATGTATTTTCTATTATGTGTTATTTCTTCATGAAATTTCGAAGTTTTGACAAGATTTTCCTCACTATCTTAGACTTGGTCTTCAATTGTCATCAGCATATTTATTGCCTTGGATCAAGACAAGATCGAGATAATCTTAATCTTAGCCCTAGGAAAAATTAAAAATTATTAAAACAATAATATCAAGATTACCTACGAGTACATTAAAACACAACATTCTATTTCACTGGCTGTATCCTTGAAGTATTTTTTTTTTAGTTACGTGAAGACATAGAATTTTATACACATTTTTTAGCATATCCTTCAATATTTGGATTTAAAGACAAGTTACCAAATTCGTTTTCATACTCTCTAAAATCGAATAAGCATTAAATTAATCTTACGCCTCCTTTATTTCACAGTTAAAGAGAAGAATATTAACTAAGAAATATATACTTCTATATGTATCTGAGACAAATGAAATGGGTTTTGTAATATCAAATAATTAGGCTATTAACAAACACATTCTTCATTTGCTTCCTTTGGGAAGGGACAGGCTTTTCATTCACGTGAGACTTTTTCTTTCGATGAAAATTTTACCCTAGTTCCTGCATCAAAGTGCATTTTGAGGTAGAATCATTGAACTATTTCTAAGGTAGTGACCACTTCTTTTGAGAACATTAAACTAAAACAAAATATAGTGTGAGTAACACAATAAGTAACGTAGAAAATAGTCAGCTACAATCCAGACTAATGAGTAAAAATTAGGCATAGTTCAATACGGTTAATATTAATGCTTCAGTAATAAACGTAATTCTACATAATTCAACGCATCTACATTTTTTTTGTGAATAAAATCATTGCAAATATGTAAAAGTATATACAAATCTCGAACTGTTAGGGAATGAATCTTGATTACAATACTAATCAGACAATAAGAAAAAAACATTGGCATGGAACCATCTTAAATTTAATCAGTGACAAATCAGTGCACTTCCCAGAAAAAGTCATGTTATGAATAGAACTCTGTACAGTGGTGTGCTAGTGAACTAGCTGAAACTAGCGATACGTTCGACAAGTTCGCTTATTTAACCACTATTCTGTTCGACAGTATATATCCTTCTAATAGCAAAAATGAACCCAAAATTTTGAATATTGTACATAAGAGGAGGCAGCATATTATTGCGTTCAGGTACAATTAACGTTGATAAACCCACAAACACTATTCAATGCAAGAAAACCTAGAAAAGCTGGTTAATTATGGCTGGATTGTCAATTGTCGATTGGTATCAATCTCTCACACTACCATTTCCGTAAAGGGAGATAGAGTATAACTGATCTACAGTTGCTCACACCCAGGGATCGAACGAGCGGTTTCAGTAACAAAAATTCACAGACTGACGCTTTAAACTGCTAGACTACCGACCGATACGATGCGATTCTATGTTTGGGCCTTTCAAATAACATTTGCAGAGTCAGGAAGCAGGAAGTTTACAAATAATGAGGCAGTTAAGGTGCATACTTGCATACTTGGTTGACAACTGGACGAAGAGGCTACCTTTGAAATATCTTTGTAAGGGATGACTTTATGTCTTATAGCATTTTTGTGTTTATTTTGGTGTATGGCTTCCTTATTGAAAATACAGCACTACCCAGAAGCCCGTATTGTCATTTCCTTTCAAATTGTATACAGATAGAAATACAATCCACACAGGTTTCAAAGAAAATCCCACAACAATTGCATAACCAATTAACGTGATGCACACTTCTTTCGATAAACTAGTTGCCAGACTTATGTGCATCAATTTTAATAAGTATTTCTGTAATTATTTAATTTATCGTCCACAGCTGTCATTCTGAGGAATTCTGCATTCGGAGATGGCTTTTAACGAATTACTTGCAGCGTACTTAATACGATTTAAATTCTTATGTTAAAAAGGAATATTTTTAGTTGTACAAATATAAGCTAATTTGTCTGATTGTAAAATAACGAACATTGCAATGTTATTTTCAAACTGTTACTATATATAAAATCAATACATAATAAAGCATACTTACATCTCATTGTAACTTCTTTGGTAGATGCAAGTCTTCTTGCACTAACAATAAGCAAAAATAAAACCGTGCATTAATAGCAAAGCAACTATTGTTTGAAGTTAAAACCCTACACAAAGGTTTTATCGTTTAAGAATCATTTCTTTTGTGAAGACGGTCCTTTTGTCTTACTCTTTTGATGAGCCCCTAAATTCTCTTTTTGTTGTCACGCTAATAATTAAAAACTCCCTGCATTTTCCGCACTCTGTACTCAAAGGAGTGCCAAGTCTCTTGCAGCTATTTACATTTCCCATAATTCATTGTTACGTTCCTCTCCTGTAATATCCTGCTATCTAAATCAGTGCATTGTCGCTATCCGTTCTGTTGACAGTAATCTCAACGTTATTTATACAACGATTGTATCTCCATTTGATCAATTTGCACTACATAAATTGGCTTTCAGCCAGAAGTTCACATAATGCAGCGAGAAGATGCTATTAAACAATTCTGGGCAAGTGCCTGTAAAATTGACATAATTAGGTAACAGAGTGCATTGAAAATGCATTCGATGATAAACTAGCTTCCATTTTATATGCAAATTAATTAGATAATAATGGTTTTCTGGAACTAATTTAGTTATTCGAGGGGGCTTCTAGAATAGAGACATACCCAGAGTGAGAAAGATAGCAGAATTCATTAAAACAATATCTAGTAGCGTCTAAAAATTAACCTTTATTAATTGTAAATAAACAATTATAATTTTATTTTTTTATTTAGAAAACAGTAATTGAATTTACAATTATTGCGTTCTAAATATATATAGGGTGTTATGAATTTTAATTTTTGTCAGCCACATATTTTGGATAAATATCTGAAGAAATGTTCGTCAATTCACTATACGAGGCGCATCGTTCCTAGAGTGTTTATAGAAATTGTATCTTCTTCTGCTTTCTTGCACACTACATCATTATTAAGAAAATGATGTAATATGTGTCTTAAAAGTTACAGCTGTACAAGCTACACAAAAAACTAGTCAAATTTTTTGTAAGACTTGAGAAAATTTTAAGCAATGTGAACAAGCTGCTCTCACTTAAGTATTTAGCAAACTTATTTAGAGACTGGTTGATTGACGACGTTATATGCAAATAATGTATGTTATTTTCCAAATTAATTTAAAATGCTTTTATATAGTACCAGTCAAAACTTAGTGCACTATCGAAATCGACAAAAAAAACATTGGTACATAATTTGTAATTGGTACAAAAAAATTAAATGTCTACGCCAATAATTATTTCTCTTGGTTACGTTGTTAGCCCAGTAAATGCAAAAAAAAATCGTTTCAGATTGAAACTTCGTTTAATCGTTAGTTCCTAAACTAACGATTAAACCAAGATTCAATCTGAAAGGAATTACCTTTTAATTTACATGCATTACAAATTTCAGTTACTATGTATAATCGTATTTTTAGAAAGAAACATAACATAAACAAAAATTTCACAAGTAACACTAGCACCTTCTGATCAACTCATTATAGAAAACTGATTGCAACAATTACTAGAACACTTAAATAACCGTCGATCGACAATTTGCAAAGACAGTCCATTTCTAGAAACAATTAAAGCAGCAAAAAATTAATTACAGTTGAATATCGTTGATACCGATAAAATGAAACGGTAGACGCGACTATATTGCTGAATCATTAACCTTAATTACACATACGAGATATGTTCAGAAAATAGCCGACCTTTCTGAATAACACACCAATGGAGATATTTAGTGACATGCGGTTGGCAGCACTGCGTTGCGTTGCGCATAACCTCTGTAACCACATGTTCTTGGATTGTTGATATGTTGTGCAGTACTTTTTTGCAGTTAAACTGTAAGCATCCTGTATAACGAAACCTGTTTTTGTTCTTAACTTTGGTTTGTTTATGAAATATCTAGAAAGATTGATAAGAACGCTCAGAACACTGTATATCTCTTTTACACTCAAAAGTTGTTTACATCTTGTACCAATATAGTTAAACACAATATTGTTTATGATAAAATTCAAGTCAAAAAAGCCTCGACGAAGATATTCTCTCTCCTAATTAAAAAAAAACCTCTTTAGAGCCACATTTTAATATTTTATAACAAATAACCCTTAAAGGGTTACCCGTTCCATGAATATTCTTGCCGCCACGAAAACAAGTTATATCAAACAATGTAAAACACTGCTTTTGAGTGCTGCCATTAATCTGCTTCCAGCAGTGGCTCCAAATTTCATATAATTACCAGGAATGGTATCAATTATTTCATCAAATTAAACTCGAAACCCCCCAGCAATTTCACTTTATTTTTTGTAGCTCTCCTGATAACCGAAATGTTTTATATTTCATTTTGTAATCCTCAAATATTGTCAATTTAATATAACGTTCGCAAACAAACTGGAAACATATTGCGAAATCTTTCGAAATATTAAATGCTATATTCGTTTACCTAATAAAATACAGTTATTGCAATAAAAATAATATTAGATAGCAATTTTCGGTGACGTATATAAAGAAGTCCTTTTTGGCTATTTAGTTTTGCAGCGAGTTCGTTTAACAGAAAGCAAGATAACAAAGCAAAATAAATGGATAAACTTTAGGACCCAAGTGATTTCTTTAACTTCTAAGTACCCTCAGTCAAAAAAAAATATTAACTTAGAGAACTGAAATGAGAAAACCACGACACGTTCAATATAGTTTCATTATAATATTCTCGTAATATTTATAGTCTCAATTTTTATGGATATTATTTCAACAGACAAATACACATCATAGACAAAATAAGCTTTGCAAGAGTATAATCAATCGAGAAAGTGACGCAGACTGTAGGTATAGTACGTAATAATAAGTACCAGCAAGTGTTAACAAAATAATACTTTCTAATTCAAAAGGAAGGCGATTGCAGAAAATAAGTAACATTAATTTGTCCTAAATGTTCCGCTAGTAATAATCACCTGCGGCGATCGGTAAATAGGTACCCATTTCAAAAACGAAAATGACCGTTCAACATTTACCGAGGTCACGCGCATATAGTCGAACTTTTTAATAGATTCTATTTTTACTAATGGTGGCGAGGCATTAGCTACTTCACATTTTAGTCCCATTACTCACGGCATTGTACAATAACATATTATGTACAATATGACTGCCTCTGATCTGAAGCTTCACATCGATCAATTTATTCGATACGTATCTAGCGGCACCCTAATGCCTGCCCTGTCGACCTAGCGTGCCGGTGAAAAATGCATGTATGTACAAGTGAGTTTGACGCTCATTAGCATTGTGTATTGTGAGCATAGAGCGGCACACGGTTGTTACTACTAAGTATTGTTGTTTACTAGTATAATATAGATTACTACTGTTTATTTATTTGATTGTCGCCGCAAAGTCTCTGATGTCTACTCATTAGCAACAACAAATTAAGTCGGAGCTGTGTATTTTTAATTTAGTACAATTGTTTTGCCTCTTACTCGCTAAACTCAGATTTTACCAATTTCAAGCAAAGGATATTGAAAACAAACACCAATTTCCTAAACAACCCATGCAACGCAAACTCAAACTTCGCAACAACTTTACTAAACGTAAATTCTCAAGTACATTACCCTAATGCATTATAAGTTACATCTTTCAATATGATTACTTAGCGTAATAGTCAACAGAGGTTAATTTGCCGTGTGAATTTCATTTTAAGTACAGGCTCCTTGGTATTTACTGGGGTGCCGTACTCTCAATAAAGTCCGCTATGCAACAGGAGACCTAATAATGGTATTACTGGGCTACCTTCAAATTATGAAAGGAATACCCAGCATACTGTTCATGTAATGTCAAGTTAAATTCTTTTTGAGCCAAAAATAGTGTCCTAATTTGTCTTCAAAATTTAAAGTAGTATAATAATATCCAAACAAATCTTGAGTACATTTTTGGTGTATATTCGTTCTGCCCTAGCATTTTGCCTACGTTCGCCGTATGTCAATAGTATATCCATCAATTCGTGATTAGCGTAATTATGCGCCAGTGTAATAGAGCACTAATCACTAAGAATATAACAGTTTGGAAACAACAAAGTACAAAATGTGTCGAAATATAAATCAATCAATCAGTGCTCGGTGCTTTTACTTTGGTGCTCAACTGTTTCGCAAGTGTGTAATCTTTTTTACTATACATACACTTTCTTCACCGAGCTCAACACACTTCAAATGACAGTAAAATACATAGTATTCGGTGGTGTTAGTAAAACAACAATCTGTTAACTTTAATATAGATTTTTTTTTCAAACAGAGTCCCTGATTATGAGTATAATTAGTTCTCATAATGTCCAGTATTTTGAAAAATTAAACTTCCCTGTAATTTTATTAAAATGATTTTTTATTGTTTTTCTTTTACTATTCTGCATGGCCTATGCTTAGAATTATACTGCTGATTTTTGCACCATAGCACCAAGCTCAATAGTGACATATAATTGTAAATATATTCAGAATTGTCATTATTGAACAAAATTTCGCACTAGATGTAGTCGGTAACTGAATAAATCTATTCCATATACAGGGTGATTCCCAACTTATCCAAAAAAATTTGGGAATAGATGCGGCATGAGAAATGGAGTCAATATCGTAAAAAATTTTTGTAAAATCCATACAGCGACTCCGAATACCGAAATCCGAATTTACAATCGTTGTGATAGTGTTTACAATTGTTTTTTAGTAGTTAGTGTCAAAAATGTCTTGCGTGTATAACAACTCGGAGTTGATGGATATCGTTTTAATTTATGGTGAAACATTTATTGTAACATCAGGTATGTCAAATTATTTTATTAATTATAATAATAACAATAGCGGCAAAAGCAGTGGAATTTGCTGATATAAAATAGGTGCTATAAAATTATATTTATTCCTTTCTTTGTGAAATTCTTTCAAGTTTTTGTCCGTTTTTATCAAACTTTGCCGCCGTGCCGGTCGCATTGTGCCAGATCAGGTTTTACAGTGGACCAGTTTCCAGAGTCGTGCAGAAGTGTATTTTTAAATCATTTTCGAACTGCCCTTTTTGATTTTTTTCCTTGCAAAATTGTATTTGTAAGAATCCCTTCTACATCCAAAATTTTTTTTTCATAAGTTCTGAATCACCTTGTATTAATATTGCAGTCTTGGGGCAAATAGACATTCATTGAATCATCGGTGCAGAGTGAAATTAATAATATATTCGATGCCACTCATGGCCTCCAACCGTGAATGCGTCTTCGTAACAAGTTCTACCAATAATCGTATTGGAAAGATAATTCGATTTCTCTCATCAGAGACGTACCGACAAACTTTGCTTTCAGGGGAACGTTGCCTGTTACAGAAAGAGAAACTTCGGAGTTGCCAACTACAAACTGAATCTATTTTTAATAAATAAAAATACAAGTTTATTGAAAGACAGATGGGCAAAGATGTAAACCGTAAGCCTTCTAAATATATATTGTAAACATTTCGGAAAAAAATTGTACAAAATCCTTTAATTTATGGATTTGCCCGATATTTGCAGAAAAATATATCTTATTTACCAGTTCTTATATCTTTGTATGCATTGTGGTTTTTTCCAGACCACCACAGAACCATAAATTGTGGGTTTATCGAAAGGATTACAATATACCTCCTTCAATATAAGAAATTTGGAGAGCGTGTCAAGGATAAATATGATATATCGAAGTTTTCGTAAGTTACGGCGCAAAAAGATTTGTTAAACCATTCGGATGTAATAATTTATTGAAGCCTTTAGCGACGTCTCTTCTACCGGAACTGGAAATGCATATATTGCATATTCCTAGTTTATTCAAAACAGTATCGACGTATTTACCGAATGACCTAGAAACTGCAGAAAACAAGATTGCATATAAATTCGAAACTTGTGCAATAAAATGCATTGCGCGACGTTAAGCCGTTAAATTCAAAATATAAATATTGCAAACTAGAATCACTGTTATTGTGTACTGTTTCCTGCGCATGAAATTAGATAGTTCGAATGAAACTAATTTCCTAAATGTTTCTATAAAATATGTCTTTTCTATGTTCCGTGTTTTTAATCAAGAAAAGGTATTCTACCCTTCGTAAAGCTGTATGAATTGTTATTTATTTGTAGATTATTGAAGCAAATATGTGAATGCAACAAAATAAAACTTGTATTGCAGCGTATGCGGACCTGTCACCGAAGAGGAAAATATCATATCATAAGGGAATTCAGGCTGACGAATAAACCTGAGTGAAATTTCATGTCGACTTTTCCAAAAGGGTGCATAATTTATAATCAAACCTGAACAAAGACGACCTGATTGCAGGAATTTGTGGGAGTTATATAAAAAGACGAGGATACCCTCTAACTTGAACACGAAAAGCATGCGATCTTATAATAAAATTAGGCATCTCGCAAGCAGAATTTATTGCTGTTGTTATGAATTCGAGACGATAATAAATCATTCTTAAAGGATGGAGGATTTCCTATGATTTATTTTATTTAATTATTAAGATTTAACATAAAACGATGTAATTGCTCTAAACAAAGCACTGTTGCTGAAAATTTTATGTCCATTTTAGCTTTTAATCCAAATTTACTGGGTGTTTACCAACTTGAAGATTTATTTTTAATTGGAGATAGGTATGTCTAAAAGTTGTATTGTCTATTTTTGTTCCGACATTCGCGTTAAAATCAGTTGTTTCTTAAATGTCATCCTTTTTAACAAATTAACCATTATATTTATTTAACATCGATTTACTAAATCCAAATGCAAGCGTGTACGTACCTCTGAAATTCGAAATAAAAAAAAAACATATTTCCCGGATATTGTCTTGAAATATGCCGCGCCCACATATCACCAGGCACTGAAATGTCAACCCCACAATATAAGAAATAAAGGCCGTACCCCTCCCAAAACGACACTAAAGTAAATCATGGCAAAAAGGTGAAGGACATAATTCACGTATATTTTCTGTGCTACCGTAAACTTATATCAGAGAAATTCAAGACAGCACAGAAATAGGAGCACGGCGCGGTGGTTTATTTTTTGCCCATAAATTCTTGTTAGGTTAGCATAACTCCTTTAACTTTGAATAAACGGAAGCTCAGCTACGGGAACAGATAACTACTAAAGAAGTGAAACGAAATACGAATTCTGCTCTCCTCAGGCTAATTTCATAAAATAATTTATCTTCAAATTATATAAACACAAAATGAAGTATCATTTATTTTACTATGATTTTTACATAATACATAGTGGATAAATTGTTCATTATGTAGTAATTTAATATTTTGACATAAATTCAATTGAAGATAGAAACGGTATGTCACTTTTCTATGCAATCCCTCTCTTTTTAGTACATTACACATCTCTGTTTATTAATAAAATCAGGAAAATGGAGGTTAAGGAAATCCTCTTTAATTTAGAAACACGTGCTGTAGCCTTCCAGACATCAATGATGGCCATTGAACAGAAAATAAGGAATGTAAAAACCAACGGATTGTTGTTAATCCCGACAGTCAGACAGTTAGGCCAGGAAATATAGAGTTGGACGCGACTTTTTGTTTCGGCAAGCTAAATTTATCACTATAGATGCTAAATATTATGTACAATAACATATTAGTTTCCACACTCATAAAAATGGGGGGGGGCAAGATTGTTTACAGTATAATGTTTACGTAAATTCACATTTTTAGTAATTTAGATCATGGATAGCCCTTAGATCATAGACAGCCATGTAAATGGTCACAGTGGAAAAGAATTGTATTTACTCCATTTACAATCTTACGAATCAGAAAGATGTTTTTTTTCAAAGAGATACCAAAATATTTGAAGGAGATAAAGAACATCTTTAGATAAAAGTTTAACATATTCATATTGCTCATTTCAGTGCTACTTCCAGAAGGGCATTTAGACTATTGAATCTTTTATTTTTAGTGTTAAGTAGGTTCATCCATATTCCAAAAATAATGGATGGAACCTTTGTTACACCTGGAAAAGGATATGGAATTTATTCTTCTCGTGATACACCTCATTGTTTTCTTGTTTTTAACTACTGAATGTCTTGATGGTCAATCATGCTCCTTTTCAATAGTACATTAAATGCAGATTCAATACTTTCAAAGATCATAAAGTTAACTCTAGGTTTCGATACACTTCATACGAATTTACTTATGGTCTTAATCTAGTTTATGTTATTTACTCAATCTATTTTGTTTTTGTACTTCTGCATTTCGGTTTTTTTTTTTGTCTTATTAGATGTCATTTTTATTTAGGCTTCGCTTTTCTGTTCCAATTTATTCCGTAATTAATACTTTGTCCTGTTGGATATTGTATTTCTAAATAAATAAACAAACAAATAAATGACATACCATTTAGTGAACTGTACCAAACTTTTTTCTACCAAAGTAATTCCTTTTTTCTGAGTTTCAGGTATTTGGGGTTTCATGAAATACTGTCAATTTGCTGATATTTTTCGACAGTATACTCACAGTGTAACTAATGTGTTTCTTTTAATTCTTCTATTACATTATTTAAAAGGAAATCAACCGATACGATCCCAGATATCCAGTAGGCATCCCTTGAAATCCCAACTCTTGAAAAATTAACTTCCCCAAGATTTATCCTTTATTAAAAAGGGGGGAAGTGGCAAGCACGAACGAATAAATATCCATTAGTTTTATAGTCCACCACCCTTGCGCAGTATTGGTTTTTGATTATGAATTATTTCTTTCCCCTTGAACCGCCTTTGTTAGGAATGAACTGTTCCTTATTCGATTCGAAAACGCGGCGTCATCGCTCACTCGTATTATATCGGATTTTTTTGTTATATATAAAAAAATGCAGCAATACGAACGCGAGCATTGTGGAAGGTGTCAGCATATTGAAAGGAAGGTAAATTGCACGACACAGCGATTGATCGAGTTCATTACCGGCGAACAAAAAACGCTGAGGTTTCATGTTCCATTTTAAATTGGTTTCATAATTTCTTTAAATTCTCCTTGCTGATTTGTTTGGTGCTGACAGTCCTTTATAATTACAAAAGGACTGAAAAATGAATCGATGTTCCTTGGCAGTTTATCAAATAATGAATACTACTTTTTAAATATGGAAACACGATTTTTTGTTACGGTAAAACCCCAAGAATCTATTTATAGGTTATAAATGTCACCTACCCTAACTTTCTTATTTTTAAGTTTAGAAGAAACTGTCAAATAAGGTGGTAGCTTTTATGGTGATATTGGGATTTTTAAAGAATGTTAAAAGCGTGACAAACATTTTTTTTTAATTAAATACCTTGTATATTGAGTCATATAAGAATAAAACTTGTTCAGGGTCATTTCAATTATTTACTGAACGTTATTTATAGTTACCGAGTGCATTTATCTATAAATACAGGGTGGTCCGAATTTTATGCAGGAAACTTCGAGGGCAGATAGATCTTTTTAAAATAGTAGACGTTTGCCTTATAAACATAGGTCTGGAACGGCCTCGTTTTAGAGATACAGGGTGTTGAAGTTGTTAAAAAAATATATTTTTTGTTTATATCTCCGGAATCCATCGACCGATTTCAATAAAATTTAGTACAGATAATGTATGATAGTAGGCCTTGTATTCCCTAAAATATGAGCTCTAAAGGTCCAACCAGTGGTGTACAACTGGACAGGGTCACCCTCTTTTTTATAAAAAAACCTACGCCACTGTATTTTTTACAAGCTGTTGTACCGAATTTGTATTCTAATGCACAAAATACGTAAAAAAGGTAACTTGAATTTTTTCCCTAAAGTTCACCGTTCTCAAGTTATTCATACCAATACAATCCCCTTGTGGCAGACACTTCTAACCATAATATTACAAGAATATTTATGTGTTGTGTATGCTTAAAAGTAAGTGCAATTTGTAAGCACATCAACAAAATTCTTTACACTCATCGCTTTCATCTGTTTGGATTAAAACAATATTTGGAAAATCAGGACAAAGGAATGAAAGGCACAGATATTAAATTTTAAAAGCATTTGACGACGATCCTCGGCTAAGTACACGAAGAACGTCTCGGCAACTTGGGGTGAGTAAATCGAAAATTTGAAAAGTTCTACATAAGGATGGTATACATCCATACCATTTACAACCTGTACAAAATTTACTTCCGGTAGATGCAGAGAGACGCCTGAATTTTTATCAGTGGTTGTTTGAATTCTTACTAAAAATACTTTGGACCGATGAGGCTACGTTCACATGGCGAGGGGTAGTGAATTTTTACAATCTGGAGATTTGGTCACAAGAAAATCCTCATGAAATTCGGAGTAATTTCTAAACGTTCTAGAAAAGCATCTATTTGAATTATTAGAGGATGTTCCATTAAATATATAAAAAAATAGCTGGATACAAATGGATGATGCTCTTGCCCATTTTAGGAGAATAATACAAGAATGGCTTAATGAAAATTATATGAGATGATGGATAGGTAGAAGACCAAATGCCAATGTCAACCATAACGGTGCAGAGGGTCCAGTGTCTTGGCCAGCCAGATTGCCAGATCTGAACTTCCTGGATTTCTATGTTTGGGGTGAACTATCTGAAAAGTTTACTCTACTTCAATAGATACCAGACCACAACTACTGCAGCGAATAGAAGACGGGTGTAATAAATTAAAAGAGAACCACCACATGATATTAGCTTCAATTACTTCCATTAATAGAAGATGTCAGAAATGTATCGATGTGGGTGGTTCACATTTTAAACAATTGCTGTAAATATGTAACGTTAACTTTGTTTCTTGTTTAGTTGTTGTTGCTTGGTAAATGTATTTTTATTATTATTTTGATTTAAATCGTTCTTATTTGTAAAGATAATGCCTCCAGGGAAAACTAAAACACACCAGGAATACTACCACACAAGTGATGTGAAAAGAATTTTGTTGATGTGCTTACAAATTGCACTTACTTTTGAGCATAAACATAAATATTTTTGTAATATTATGATTTGAAGTGTCTGCCACAAGGGGATTGTATTTTTATGAATAACTTAAAAATGGGGAACCTTAGGGAAAAAATTCAAGACACCTTTTTTACGTATTTAGTGCATTAGAATATAAATCCGTTACAATAACTTGTAAAAAATATAATGGCGTAGGTTTTTTTTATAAAAAGAGGGTGACCCCTGTCCAGTTGTACACCACTGGTTAAACCTTTAGAGCTCATAGTTTAGGGAATGCAAGGCCTACTATCGTACATTATTATTACCAAATTTTATTAACATCGGTTGATGAGATATAAAAAAAAAATTATTTTTTTTAACAACTTCAACACCCTGTATCTCTAAAACGAAGCCGTTCCAGACCTATGTTTATAAGGCAAATTCCTATTATTTTAAAGAGTACCACCCTGTATATGTAAAAAATTGAAATAATATGGAAATAACTTGTTAGATTTAATGCAGGTAGGTAATGAAAGTTGTGAAAAAGATTGGTAAAAAACAGTCAGTATTGTGATAAAGGGAAAACTAAAAGTGCAATGGAAATAATTCTGAGTATATATTGCAAAATAAATAAAAATTCCTAGCTGGTACATGTCAGTAGTAACCACCAAAAATATAGGTGTTTCAAATATCGTTAAATACTCAAGATATTTGCGACTTTCGATTGTTTAAATTTCTTACAGGTTTTTACATTATCTTGACTTGAAAAACTTTATGGTATCATGACACTTTAATTAAGTTGCCGTTTAATGAAAAGAATCGAGCTTACAGATTAGAAATAGCAAAAATCCATTTTTTTAACTTCAGTGTGTAGAGAAATTTAAAGAAATTTATAAGAAATTTAAAAACTAAACTAAAAATCTCGAAAACCGACACTTTTTATAAAATTACAGCTGATTCAATGATACTAAGTGAGTTCCTTTAACACCCTATTCACTGCAACAGTGAAAACCGTTTTGGAACCGCTGAGTTTACAGCTAACTCTGCCTCTGTATACAGGTATTAGTGAGAATGGCAGAGAATCTTGATAACCAACTCCTGCCAGAAAAGTCCAAACATCTTTACGTAAAAGCATACACAGTTTTTAAAGATTGGTGTCTTACAAAAAACGTCAATACCTCAGAAAATGTCCTACCAGCATACTTTAAAGAGCACGAGGATAATAAAAAGATAGCCAGTATGGTGTACTTTTTCAGTGTTAAAGGCAACCGTAAAATTAAAAGAAAATATTGACGTTGGAAGATACTATAAATTAATTGCATACCTAAAGCGAAAGAACACCTCTTACAGACCCTAGAAATCGCCTGTGTTTTCAGAAGAGGATATTACTAGATTTCTCACTGAAGCACCTGATGAACAATGAATGACGATTTAAATATTTGTGCACTAATTAAATTTGTTCAATAAAAGATACATATTTCCATAATGAAAACTAAAGTAGAACTGATTACCTGGAACTAATTTCTAATTTTTCATTACTGAACATGCTTATTCTGCATACTATTAAAAAATCCTTCGAATTGGTAGAAACAACATTCGTATTTAGAATTATTTTTAACTTATAAATGGAAGACAAAATCGGGTGATATTACAACCAATAATCCAGTGCCCAAGTAAACATGTTTGTTGGCACATTTAATATATTCCTGTCCTGCAGAAATTAAATTTACCAGGATTATAGTTCCATTTCCATTTTAATTCTTCAAATCCAGGGACCGTATCACGGACGAATCTAAATTTATGTAAAGGATACTCCCGAGCGCAATCCTGAAGAGACATTATCTGATTTGTTTTTTTATATAAAAAAAGCGCGTTGTGGGGTGAGTATTTTTTATTTAGGGGTGAAGTGCAGTCAAACGTGTCCTATAAGGCCCAAATAGGAAATTACCATCCCGGAATAATGAAAATATTGTGCATATATTATGCAAATTCGCTATACGTATATGTTATGCGTGTATGTATTGGAATAAACTCATGAATTTTAAGCAAATCGATATCCCGAAAGGTTGGCTGCTAGCTGTTCGTGGAATATACTCAATCTACTTACAGTCAGTCCTCGGAAATAAAAATATTGCTTACAATGTTTATGGATGAAGACGACGAATATTTTTTATACTTGTGACGAGAATAAACTATTATTGCCTTACACTGACACTTACTGGCATAGTTTCAAATGATTAAACATGCATTGATCTTCGTTGACTTAATTCTGATAAGATACTTATCCCTCAAAGGTCACACTAGTGCGAAGTCGCACCTCCATTTTTTTAACAGCTGGCAACACAGGTAGAAACTGCTGAGGTTCCTCCCACCACGATAACTCGTTCTATAGCCTAAATAGTCAAGCCATACCACAGCTGGCCCCAGTCTGTTATCGTCGGTCAAACTAGAGGATATGAATTGTCCGATCGGTGCGAATTCGAACTAGTGTGACTTTAGTGTCGGCAAAAGTGCCGCTGAATTTATATCATATGATATAGAAATAAAGTGATTGACATGCAAATTTCTGATTTTTTTAACGTTATTTTACCTGTCGAATAGAGTAGAACATTGTTTATTTAGTTATTGTCAATAATTTTTCAAACATTTTTTTTTCATTGTTCTTTCCTTCTTCTTCTTCTAGTGGTTGGTCCTAATAAGTCCCATCGCACTACGGCCTATTGTGCGTCCCACTACTAGTCCTATTCAGCAAGTAGATTTGTCCTTTTTACAAAGTCCAAAAGCTTCCTTGCTGACACTTCTCTCAGTTCCTTGAGTTCCAAATAGGGTCTCACAAGGAGCGCCATTCTGCTACGTGCAAATCTCGGGCACTCGCCCACGATATGCAGAGAAGTTTCATACGCCGATTCACATCCTCGGCAGACCGGACTGTCTACAAGCTTTAGCTTATGTAGATGTTTCCTAGTCCTGTCACTCTCCTGAGCCGGATTCTGTTCAAGCTCAGTAAATCATTCGCTCTTTCCTTCGAAGGGTACTCCATGAGCTCCTTAGAATGGCTATGTCCTGGCCTTGAAGTCCAGTATTTCCTGTGTTCTGTCTCAGTCCATTTGCCCAGAGCCCGCCTGACCACACTGGGAGATGTGCCACAGAAGGGCTCCGGGCCAATGAACTCTGTCTTGGATCCCTTCCTAGCAAGTTCATCCGCTCTCTCATTTCCAAAAATGCCTTTATGTGCACCCAACACAGTCTGACTGTATTGTTGGTGGCCAGTTCAGCCAGCATCTGTAAACAATCCCACACCAGTTTTGAACTTATCTTGTGTGCGCCTAAAGCTTTAATTGCAGCTTGACTATCAGAGAATATATATATGAGTTTACGTTTATAACCTCTACGTACATTCTCTGCCAGACACGCCATTATCGCGAAAATTTCTGCGTGGAATACGGTAGGGAACTCCCCCAGACTGTAGCTTGCACTCCATCTGGGTATGAGTCCATATATTCCTGCACCCGTCCCTCTGGTCATTTTGGAGCCATCTGTAAACCATACTAGGCTCCACCTTTCCAGGGTATTAAACCTTTCCTCCCACTTGCTTTGATCCTCTATTCGAGTCTCAAATGGCTTGTGGAAGTGAAACTTTGGAACCATCTTGTCAGATACCATCCCAAAAGTTGATTCCGACATAGATGTGATCCTGGAATGGGAACTACCCCTCCAGTCGTTGTTATTCCTGAGTCGATATGCTGCTAGCCGCGCTTCTCTTTCCACCACTATATGCAGCGGTGGTAGATTTAGCATGACTTCTAGTGCAGCTGTCGGGGTCGATGCCATCGCCCCCGTTATACCTAAACAGGCCAATCTCTAAATTCTATTCAGTTTTTCCCTCTCTGTGGTCTGTTGTGTTTTTTTGCCACCATATCACAGCGCCGTAGAGAATCCTAGGTCTTACTATCGATGTATACAACCAGTATGACATCTTTGGTTTCAGTCCCCAGGTGCTCCCAATAAGGCTTCATTGTTGTTTAATTGAAACATGTATTTGTCAATATTTATGGATAATATTGTTCAAATTAATATTTTTATACAAGAGAGTGCAAAATAGACATCAATTTCCAGAAACGGGGCCAAATCAACAACTTCAAAAAATGTTTATATTCGAAATCCCAGGAAAACCGTTACCGTACCATTTTATCATTTAAAAATATAGACTTTGGACTTCAAAATCCTTTTTTTACTTTTTCTCTAGCCACTATTTATAAAAAAAATGCGAATTTAAAAAAATAGTAATTTTTCGAAAAATTTTTCTTTTCAGTCGCATTTTTTATTAACAAATAAATTTTTTCTTCAAAACTAATTACATCATTAGATTACTCGAAATATTTTACCCCAGTTTTGATATAAATTCGTTGTTTTCGTTAACTAATAAAGAAGACCTAAAGGTTCAAAGTTGGCAAAATCCCATTTCGCACTAGTGTGACCTTTGAGGGTTAAGGACTCTATTAATAGAAATATTATCTCGGAAGGCTCTAAGTCTCTTCATAAAAGGAGAATTATCGGCGGAAATTGTTGCTCTCCAACCCCCTTTTCGACCAAATGTTAAGCTCTTGAAGAATGGATGATTATTTTAACTTTTTTATTGTCAGTTCCTATATCAGAAGATGCGGAATTGAACAACTAATATATAGTATGCCGCCCAACTGGGCAGCTCTTGTACTATCTTCTTGATTTTTTCCATCCACTTTAGATTTGAAATTAAAAATTAAAAACAATAAGTCGGTCATAATGTGATTTCCTCATTTAGTTATAGATCAATTTCTTATACAGTCGGACAGGACGTATTTGAGAATTGTTCGAATTTCGATTTAACCAACCTTTTGGAACTCAAGCAGCTCTGGGAGCCATAAATCCTACATCAATCAAAGTGGATTGAACTTAATTTTATATTTTTCATAAAACATAACTTTAACTATTTTGCTGTGAAGTTCAACATTGTTTTAATTACAATACTTTTCTTATAATTTTCACAATTTCTTCTCTTTGACTTTAAGTTCTACATGTTTCTTCAGAGTAGATCTTGCTTGCTTTTTCCATACACTTGTTTTAGACTTTAGATATTTTTTAGGAATTCAATTTTGCACTTCTTTTCGAATTATTGATTGATCTCTTTACCGAAACGAGACATCTTCAAACACTGCACAACAATGTCGACAAAAGTTCACGTCGATAAAATAATTATAATTTGTAATTTAACATAGTTTGTGCCTTTACATTTTACCATATGAATTCATACTTAAAAAAATCAGTAGCGTACTATTCACGATGCAAGAGGACGTTTTTTTCTGTCTTTAGTTTCTTAAAATTTTGACCTCAACAATCCGCTAAACGTATGAACATATACTGTAAAAACTACATCGATATCCCTAAGCCCGCTAAATCGAAATACTTTAACAATTTGCTACAAATATTATAGGTATTACCAACATAGAAATTCGATATTGTGATTCATGCACTCATTCGGAAGGTGAGAACAGAAATCAATGTAATGGTTCGCATTTATGACATGATCATCGGTGGTTAAATTTGTATAGAACTCCGATTTACATTTAGTACATCACTATAAATAGATCCATTATTTAAAATTGTCATTCAACGTCTGCCTATGTAATTATGCCAGTAAAATGAAGGGTAATTTATTTATAATGGTAGGTATAGGATACATGAGAATAAACTTCAACATTTATTGCCCTGCTGTGTTATAACGTCTCACAATAATTTATTTCGATCTATGCTGAGAACAATTTTACACGTAGAATTGTACATCGAAGTACATTATGCACCTAGTGTTTTTGAAAGCCGTTTGAGTGTGATAAATATACATTTACACGAGTACCTATATCTGACGTTTTATCTTCGATCGTACAAATAGGTATATTGATTTTTATTATTTTGTTTGATATTGTTATTATTTAATGTCATAAATAAACCATAACTTATTAAATACATACATAAAGAATTAAAATATCAAATTAAGAAAATTTTTACTATTTTAGATGCAAATGTCTATAACCATATCTATTGTCAAACATATTGTAGCTTGCTCAAAAGTCAACCATGAAACATCTAAATATATCTAAACTAAATGTTTAATGAAATAATTCCTTTGAGTGGTGAGACTAATAGTACATATTTTTTAAATTTAGATTGTAGAAGATTTTGTTATTTCCGGTGCATTCAGAAGAGACGAATTTCATAAAGTAAACGTTCGTGATGTGGTAGATAGTGGTAATGTATTGATAGTGGAAACCCAGTCAATTAATAAATTTTTTAGAAGATACGCCACTCTTAAGAGATACATTGGATCACCCAATCCACAGGAGATGCTTGCAGATGCATTGTTTTAAAGGTGAAGGGCACAGTGGCCGGAAGCCATCAACGGTAGCAGAATCTTACGCAGTAGAATCATTTCAAAATAAAAGTGCTAAGTTAAATTTTTTGCAGAGCCCGTAATAAATCAATTGTCTGTTGAGATGTTTGTTATTTAGCACAACGCTCTCTATTAGCAATAACATGATGTCCATCATCGTCCTCAAATAGATAAAGTCCAATCAGGTGTTGATCCCAAAAACTACATCAAACGATGACTTTCTGCGGATAAAAAGGCACCTCCTGAATCATTTGAAGATATTCATCAGCCTAAATTATGCAATTAGTTTGTTTACGAAACCGAGCCAGAAATTCGTCTCATCGGAAAATATTTCTTCCCCAAAATGTGGATAGAGTTCCAACTTCTCTAGAGCCCAGTTTGTGAAAGTTCGACGCAAATAATGATCAACGAGCTTCAGTTTTTGAGTAACTTAGACTCTATAAGCTTTTAGGTGAAGATCGTGATGCAAAAGTCGCCACATACTCGTCTGAGAAAGAACAAGTTTTTGATAACAATGGGGAATAGACATGTTCGGATCATCTCTTACATTCTGGCCTACTACACAGATATTTTTCTGTGGTCGGGCAACCCGATGATGCACAGATTTTGAATTAGTTGCAACTGAGGGCGTTTGTTGAAGTTTTTCAACTAAACGGTAAAGAGACCATTCGGTTGGTCGATTGCATTGACCATAAATTGCTCCCGATGCCCGAAACATCTGACGAACAAATTCAAATGAATTCTACGGTTGATTTCCATATATTTCCTTGAAAACTTACCATAATGTACTAAATATATATGTAGTTATTTAAAATCATGTGGCCACCATTACATTTTAAAATTCTGACAAGCTTGTTGGAAAATCCTTTACACTGATCGTTTACTAAAACTTACTTACATTTTTATTATTTGTGTTTTTAATAACCTCCAGTTTCCTGAAAACCGTGTCGCCGTTAAACAAATTTCCAATAAACTTTTACTCTTGCGATTTATTTCACGACACTCAGGTTTGCCTATTGTACGCCCAATTTAAAATTGGAAACTCTTTATTGGACGCCTTATTTCTTGTGCCGCGCCGAAATTCAATTCAAGAAAAAAATAAAAGGGAATTAATATTCCTCCCCATTACCAAGACCCAAAGGACAGAAATGCCTCCAATATTTATAACGGGGACGTGGAGGGAAGCCGAGTAAATAGATGGGCGAGGTGGTGTATAGAGGGAAGTTCATAATATCGGCCTGCGAACGCAAAAGACAAAAGCGAGGAAGAAAAATATTTCAAGCCTTAATGGATAACAGATGTATTCGACAAGTAAATCCAATATCTACCTTCGGCCGACGTATTAGACGTACAGCTCACCCCATCTGTTTATAGAAATATATATGTTCACTTTATTCGGAATCAGAAATGAAAATCTAGATCAAACCAACTTGGGAAAAGCTCCGAATATATATGATGTTTTACAAAACAAGATTTAATTTATAATCAATTTTAAAATAAATCATATGTTCAAAGAAGATTTTGATGAGGTAACTTGACCCAATTTTTTATATTTACTCAACTTTTTAACTTGATGAAATTTTATTCAAGGGAAATTCAGTCCAGTTATAAAAAAATCGGAAATCCGTTTTACAAGTTACCTAATCGAAACACGGACGACTTTTATACAATAAAGTAGCGTTCATGTTTGGAAGTGAAAACACAAAATTTACTTTATCTGCTGCTGGAATATTATAATAGATGCATTATGATGTATTTTAGTACCACAAGGTACGAGTACCATAAAAGAAAGGAAAACATATTAACTCTTTAAATTTTATTCAAATTATTTTATAAATATTGAAAAAACAGTTATTGAGGTTTGATAAATTAATGATAGACGCTGATCTTAAACTAGTTCATTAATTTTCTTTTATTTGAACATACATGTTAGCAGCATCTCCAAGAGGTCGTTTACTTATCTCCAAAGGAATTTTATGCTTAATTTTCAGCTATGGTGATCCAGATGAACACCGAAAGCAATGCACGGTATCAGATTCAAGAAAAATGTTATTATTTTTGACATTTTCGTTGTGTTATGAACTCCATCTGATTGTTTGGTACATTTATTTCTGTACGAAGCAAAAAAACCTTGATGGTTTTTGTTCATTCATAAGTTCCATCATATGCCCTACTGAAATATTCCCAGATATTCCAGCATAATCTCCATCTTTGTATTAGGTAAAGTATTTCGGAAAACGGGTGTCATCATATACTCGTACCTATATCATATTAACAAATGTATTCTAATAATGGTACATACTTTTTAACTAAAAATGTTTTATCTTCGGTTTCTGTCAAGAACTTTAGGACACTTTGTTTAGTAAATATTTTAGATTTTTTAAATCTTATTCGACGTTTTTATGACTGATGCAATGCTTCTTAACATTGGAAAGCATATCTACTGAGGAAAAGACTTTCTCCTTTGGATAAATAATAAACTATGCCAGTAAAACTTTCTCATATCTTATATTCTTCCTACCTTTATGTGTATATACTTTTGTGGTATTGAATAAACGCAATTTCATACAAAATTCGTAATTTGGTAATAGAGAACCCACGACATTTTTTAATACTTTCCTCTATACCAAATTGTATGCTATCATCATCTAAATCAGTCTCTTACATCTCATATACATTACAACAATAGGTGTAGAGATTTCATAGATGACTACAAGCCACTTACCCATCGAGCTTAGGCAACCAACATCGCACGATTGGCACGTCAACTAAAAAAATGTTAGCGTTATAGTATTAATGATTCGTTGACAATGAACAACCGTTGCGATACGTTCAAAATAATGCGACAGTCTAATGGTTGATTAAAATGTCGTGAAAAATTGCACAAATTTTAGCAAAATTTTATTGCCAACACGAATGATATAAAATTACTGTCCCAACTACACTCTACTACTTTGACACATATATATTGTTCGGCCATATAACAAATTACATCTTTGTCAATGAAACAATGAATTGACTTACGATTTTCAAATGGAATTAAATTAAATAAAAAATATCAGTCATAGCATATTAAAATTAAAAAAATTTTAAACGTCGTAATTTATGCCAGTAAATTAACTTACGTATGTAACTCGGTTCATAAACAAACATTGTGATATAATAAACGCCGTGATGCCATTCACGTCATATGATTGTTGTTATGATCCTTACAACATAGATAACTTTTAAAATTTTCGAACTTTGTTTAGACTTGGTACTGTTTTCCTCACAATAGGGACACTTGAGTTATTTTTAAATATAGAACTCATTTTATTCTGAGAAAATTGCTTAATATTACTGACTTCCCTCTCAAAGTATACTTTATATTCCAAAATTAGATCTTTTTTTTATTAATGCATAATTCTAAACAATAAAATAAATATATATGTGTGAACATCTAAAAAAAAAAAACTTTTAAAAATCAAAGACTAGACCACTATTAAATATTTTACGCAAGACTTCTGAAAAAAATTAAGAAAAAAATGGACATTATATAAAAAAAAGGTTTTGCCTTTTACTTCGTCCATCATACTTTATCTAAATCCCATCGAGAAGTAAATTTTAAGTAGCAATTTTCAGAAAAACGCCCCAGACTGACCGCAGCATGTGTTTATCAGGTGGACTGAAGTTCTAAACTTCAGAAACACAAAGGTGTCCCCAGAGTATGTGGAACTTTACGCCCTTTTCTCTAGTGTTTGTTTCAGATCTATACTCGCCCGATTCTTTAGCAGGGTGAACCGTGGAGAAACTGTTATTTCGAAACGTCAATACAAACAGTTTCATCTCTGTTTATATTTGGAATCATGTAACATCTCAAGCATGAGGAACTAAAACAAGGCGGTACAAACATTGTAGATAATTTCGGGCTAGGGAAACTAAATAGCGTTCACGTAAATTATTTACCAAGTGCTTGCGTGTAAACAGTTATTAGGTATTTTCGAGGTTGTCTTGCATTGTATGGCTGAAGGCATAGTCGAAAAAAATGGAAACTATAGTAAATTAGTTACATTTCTGTGTATGTAAGTGAATGGAACTGTAATAAAGCAACTAAGTAATCACTGTTTAATTAATTAGTGTTATTAACAATTTTATGAAGAAAAATACGCACTCACGCTTTCTAACTAGATTCTTCATGTTAAATTGCTCACAAAAGATATCTTGTAGTACACTTCCAGTGGTAAACATTATCAATAATAAATGAGGATGATTTATAGAATCTGCGTTGCACTGTCTCAATGATTACGACTTAGACAACCAAGATAAGATATATTTCGACAACTATATGACGTATTTGCCAATATTAAAGGGCAACCGATTTGTAATACACCAAATATTACTTGAAGCAAATGGTTTCTCGAGCTTTGCATAATCCCGAAGAGAATAAAATGTCTTTTAAGTCACTCGCATATAGGACGAATTTTATTTCAAGTTTAGGTGGTGTCATTAATATGTCAAATAATGAGGGGTAGTGGTCCGAGAATTGAGCCTTGTGGGACCGCTGAAGTCTGAGAAAAAGTTTTAGACTTATAACCCTAGATTTGCACAAACTGTGCATTGGCAGAAAAGTCGGTGTAGATCGCATCCACCTAATTTCTTCGATCAAGAACTTCATTAAATTACTTTGAGTGTAAGAGCAGTAGTCAAAAGCAAAAAATGCAGTGTCCATCCAAGAATTTTTTTTGAATAGTAAACTTTTAATACAAAAATTTTCAATCAAGTGATTTCCATTGCGGATGGTTCAAATATCATATTCAGGTAAACATACTTAATAAATCTACTTTTAAGTCATGGTTTCTTAAGCATTACCACCTAGGTCGTTCACTTTCTGACGAATAGATGCCAATTCTACGCTGTAAATCCCAGTTATGTCAGCGCTTGCAAAAACCAACTTCAATCCGGCTACAATTCTTTTATGCGCTGCCATTCGACAGCGTCCACCATGTTTTAAGGTCGCGTCCTCATCTATACAAATCTCACTAAAATACAACATTGCACCATAAAGCCATTCTCGCTCGAAACGGGGTACAAAAAGTGAAAAACCTTCCCCCCATTTCTATAACTTTCATCAACGCTGATACTTACAATTGCCCTATAAATTCCCTGCATCGGGCTTTATCTGTTGGCGTAAAGATAAGATTTTTGCTGCTTTGTTGCCCTTTTTATCTGTATCGTAAAGTTTCCATTTGGAGATGGTGCTTTTTGCTGGTTTTTTGTTAATAACCCCGTCCCTAGGAAGGTGAAATATATATCCTTGATAAAACAATAAAATAAATAAACTTTGATAGCAATAATCTTGATATTTGCTTAGTATTTTCTCAACGAAATCTTGTTCTCCAATATAACTTGTATAAATATTGTCTTGGTCCTGTAAACATTGCAATTTCATAATCGATGGAATGTCTTGCAAAGAGTTCTTTATCTTTTCCTTTTTTTTTCAGGGAAGGTAATTAAAGAGGCATTATTATGTTGTGTATTAGACGGCATATTCTAACAGAAAGTAATTGAAACTTTGTTTTAGGCTTTCAATTACTAAATTCATGGAATATGTTTAAGTAAACATGAGAAACTGCATTAAGTTCCAATAAATTAGAGATGTTTCTGTTAAGTTGAAAGAAATTAATTAACTAAACATTCAATACTGAAAAAATCTAGTGACTACAAAAAATGTGACCTTGATTCAAAAGCATCTTTAAAAAAGAATGATCCACAGTCACTGCTATTCTCATTATTTTTCTCCCCCTAGAGCTTTAGCCTTTTAAACAAATCCACAATTCGTAGTGTCCTTTTAACAAACCCACCTGCCATTATCCTTCACGACTTTTATTTAGTAAATCCGTCATTAGTTTGTTCGACGATTCCCTTAAGAACTTTTTTAGTTTGTCTTTGTTCTGAGTCTTTTTGCCTGCATTCTCTATACTTACGTATGTTTTCCCAGTAGTAAAAGGGCAGCTTTGTGCTACATTAGCCAGCGTCTCAAGGTGCAAGAATCTTTCGAGCCATTACAGGAAGACTATGCATATTTAATGAGACGTCTTTAGTTTTCTAATGATACATCTTTAGTTTCCTTTACTGCCACTCCAATCCACAGGGTATCACGAATTAGACATACATAAGATGACGCGCTTTCATTTTTGACAGCTACATCCTCTATAATTTTAATCCGATTCAAGCGTGTCATTTATACATATTGCTGTTTATACCACACTATACTATGCAAAAAAATCACGAGATCATTTTTGTCTTCAAAACAAAATTTGCGTTTCAAGAATTACCCATTTTTTGAATTACATGCCACAATTTTTTCGAGAATATAACTAGCTTACCTTATATCTACATCACTAGTTTGACATTAAATTTTGCATACCATTTCCAAAATTATGTTTCTATATGAAGATTCGATCAGAAAATATTTATAAATTTTTTTAAAACTTTATCACCCAGTATCTCAAAAGTGAGTTTTGAAAACAGGTTTATATACATCAAAGTATTACTATTTTACTTTTTCTATATATTTTTAAAGTATTATGGTTAAAATTCGGGATACTTTTTATATACAAATTAAAAAAATCACGAGGAAGGTAGAAAATCAAACATTTGCAAGGTTTGTCTTAAACTCATGTTGAATTATGAACGGTCTAGATGTAACAATACAAATCATGTAATAAGATCGCTACACCACATTTTTTGATAAAAGCTTAGAATTAAAAATATTTTATTTTCGTTATTTACTAGCGAGTTGTTTTTAAGTATCTTTTATTATTTGAAGCTTGAGCTCGACCAATTTAAGACTCGCAATCTTCCCAATATCGAAAACATAAATCCTATTAACATTTATTATTTTTATATTAATCGAAATCTACTACAACAAAATATATTTGGAAAAATATTTTAATATATATTTTTTTAAGGATTTTTAATATCTTAATTTCTTTCATATTTAGATACATTTTCTTCGGAATTAATAACGGAAAAAGGTGTTTTCCATTTTTTTTTTCATATTTATTAAATATTTACGTATATGTAGATTAAAATTTTGATTATGATTTAATTTGTTGGCCGCCATAAATTTTATTTTAGATTTTATAATTACTGTGTATGGCTAACTCAACTGCAGGGTGTGGTTTCCGTTATTTCTGTTTTATTTGATTCCAATGGAATATATTTTAAAATGAAAGATAGATTTTGTGTTTAACAAATCTGGATATATCGCAAATTATCAAACGATATTTTATAATTGACATGATTTTTAATTAACCTAAATTAATAATTATATACTAAATTTTCCTCTTTTATCTATATTTGCAATGTTATGATTTTTAATTGAATGTCCACATATTAAAAACCTTTAAATTGAATTTGAAATTTTTATTATTTGCATATGCGATTGTTTTGAATTTGAGTTTTTTAATTTGGCCAAATTTAAAGTTAGACAACTCTCATTTCTATAGGCTGTTACATTGGTTATATAGGCGATTTACTGAACCATTAGATTCATCTACTGCCTGATGTTCTTAGAGACTGCTGTCTGGTCGTCTCGAATTCGCATGTGTAATTTGCTGCTGCCACTTCACTACTTACACTTTATGCTTTTACCAACTTTTATTTATTTCACAATATTTTACTTGTTCAGACTTTAGTGTCTAAACTTTAGGTTCACTACTCGAGGGCCTTTCGATTTGGTAAAAATAGTAGCCATTAGTAGCTAATACCAACTTAGAGTTACTCTGAACTGATATTAGTTGCTAATAGGTATTATTTTTGCCAAAACGAAAGCCCCCATGTTGTGATTAAAAACATTTATCGATTTCAACAATGTATGAACATTCTGACATATGACATCACTCAAAATGACTGACGTTTCTGGTGTAACTAATAGGTAACTTTCACAAACTTATTGATTTTTACTGATGTTCTTTTGTTATTTTAGATAAAAAATTTGCGATGTTACTTGTTTGAACACTTATGAGATACTGGCTACTTCGAGCCCGATTTTTACTTTTATTGAACTCCAAACAAATGACTTGTTGCTATGGAAGTGTCATAACAAAGTTTTGAAAAATTTTTATTTTAGAATTTTGACTTTACGTATGCTTTAATCAGCATGATATTTGCATATTTGGGTTCTAATAATTGTTCCGAGCATTTTGGTACCTACCTATAACTTCTCTCTGCGTTAAATTTAAAACTTACTACAAATTTTGTTTAATTTTGAGAATTTTGAGTAAATTATGCTATACAGCTTGACTTTATGCCTGCAGATTTATTCAATGATTTTAAAATTGACCTTTTTTCACTTTTATTAACAGTTTTTTCCTGTTTATGTTGCTTATTGATTGAAATGTTTTTAGGTCTACCGATTCATAGAAAACTCAAAGTTTATACACTAATTTGAATTTAGATTGGCATCTCAATACAGTTTATGATGTTTTTAAATCTACAATTGTACAAATTTTGTCGATGCCTGGATATGACGAAAACGTTTCATGAAACTTTTACAATAGCTTGAGTTTAATTCTACCCATAAATTCTTTTTGTAGCTATGCTAAACTTTAATTTTATTCATGATTTATTGCATGTTTTTCATTTATGAGTGAAACTCCTTCTCTATCCGTTGATCAACTTGTCAAAATTTTGAAATTTTTCAAATTTGCTTAAACCTGTGCACTAGTATGAAATTTAACTTTAACAAATTGTTGCATTTTATCAACAATTTAACTTATATTTTTTTTTTTTTCATAATTTTGACAGTATGATGCGTTTTATTGAACGATTTCATCTTATATTGCTACAAAACTTATTCTACATTAAATTTATCCTCCTTTTTAATCTTTTCTGCGTTCCACATCCCGTTTTTGTTGGTTTCCCGTTTATGTTGGTTTTAATCTTTTTTATATGGTTTGTTTTACTATATGAACAAATCACAACAATATAATCAAAATGGAATACGGTTTTTCTAATTTTTGACTATTATTATTTGTTAATTTTGTAAGCTCTATTGTATTCTCCCAAATTACCAATTCTACAGTTCTAAATTTTTCACGTTGATAGATAACAGAAAACTACTCAAATCATTTTCGCAAATCATTTGTCTTATGTTTTGTTAAAGTGAAAATTCTGTTAACTAAGGCGTCACTGCCTAATGACCTAATAAAACACAAGGAATATAAATTTCCCGGGGAGTCGAATTATCCGCAAGTTAGCGTTAAATTCCTCCCTAATTAATCATGCCGTCACCCGGTCCGTACGAAATCCGTGGCATTAAAAATCTCCTCGCTTTTAAGTAGCTAGAAATTATATTAATTAATACTTTACAACTGCGGCTGAGCATGGCGCAAGCAGCAGTCGCAACACGAACCACCGGCATCATTAATAACTCCTGCCAGTGTTGATGTTTCGACATCATTATTAGGGAGAATCGTTCCGGGTCGTATTTTAACAAAATTTCGAATTAATGTACTCCGCTGTTCCGCTCCAATCGATACGCCTGCAGCCTGACGGGGATGGATGCACCGAATATGAGAAAATAATTAGTAATTAGCGCAGAGATTGCTTGAGAACGGGAATGTGTGGGTGGTTGCTGCGAAGCAACGCGTTCAGTTCAAAATCCTCAACGAAACGATGTGAAAATATTGTAGTGAAAACACATTTACTTTTTGTACGTTAGCAGACTAGTCGAATTTTGTAAATGATCTTTTTTGTGGTTTGTAAAAATGAATACTTCTACAAGCTTTAGAAATAGTCCCTCCTTTGTACTATCTGCTATTTGAAGAATCTGCTCATTGCTTTATCGGGGATCATGGCTATATCTTCTATTTTATTTTTATTTTGTCGTAAAGACAAAGGTTTGTTCCAAATCATCAAAATTTTTGAAATATTGAAAGACGTCTTCGAGAAACTGGTCAGTTAAAAATTAACAGAGGTAATACCAGACTCATCAAGCTCGAATACCTATTGTAGAATAAGAAATTCTGGAAATTATAGAAAAAAAAACCGGCAACAAATGTTAGATTAATACAGAGGCAGACAATAGTTTCGAAAAGTATGGTGAACAGAGCACTGTACGAAAAATTTTAACTTATTTTCACTCAGTTTCACTCATTAATGTCTCAATTTCTTCCCACACCCCATCGAGTGAAATTTTCCTCTTTTGGTATGAGTATAACTAAAATATTAGTGAAACTATCAGTTTTAGTTAAAATATTATCAAAATGCCCAATATTGACTGAAAATGTACTCAATAATTTCAGTCAATGGATTCAGTTCGTACCTTTACCCCTTTCACTCAGACCGATTTATTTACAGTAAGTAATCTTCGAACAACTAATTCATCATTTTCGTATTTACCCAGTTCAACAATCTCTACACCGATTCTGCTAATTATTGGCCAAAACACTGTCAAAAAATTTCACTCAAATTTCACTCATATGAGTACAACTGAGGGAAACTATTGCATCAGTAATGAGTGAGTTTTACTCAATCCGAGTTACTGATAACTATCCATTGAGCCACTTTTGACTTTATTCTGAGTACCTATATAAAATCAATTTAGAGTCGACTTTTTCTCTAATATGATTCAAATTTAACTATTATTGAATCATTTTTTACTCAAACTTGGTTTTTAATTAACTAAATATTGAGTACAAAAATAAATCACTCATAAATGATTAATCAGGATATACAGCGTTGAAATTAATTCACTTCGCGGGGCCGCTTCCTGTCCTTGCTGAGACCTGCCAGCTGAGACCCACCGCCGCAGCTAAGGCCTGGTGGTCGAGATTACAGAAGCAATATGTAAGTGGTGCCATCTTCACGGGGCCATTCAAATTACTCGAAATGAATATACATTTAAACTCACTCAATAATGGAGACATTTATCTGATTTAGGTACAATTGCACCAAATACGAGTTTACGTGAAGAATTTATTCAAGGAGTACCTATATTTGAATGAAGGTACTCAGTTTTAGTTTAAATATAATCATAAATGAGTAAAATGATCAAAATGCCCAATATTGAGTGAAAATGTACTCAATAATTTAACTCAATGAATTCACTCCGAACCTTTGTTGCTTTCACTCACACAGATTTTTTTACGGTGTACAGAGCTGGAGAATGAACTTCCAACAGAAAGTTTTCGTGTTTTACAACATGTTATGGATTTCCAGCGTGAATTTGGTATATATGTGTTTCATTAGTAACTTTCTACTTAGTCTGTTTAGATTAACAAATCTTCTCGATGGCAACAGTTATTTAGATTGTCTGCAAAATACTCTGTCGGAATTGTTTGACGATCTACTAGTTCATCTACTTAATCAGATGTATTTTATGCATAACGCAGCACCACCGCACTTAAGTCGCAATGTAATGATCATTGCCCAGGCAGATGGATAGACAAGGGGTACGATGTTCCAACTCACTGGCCACCACGTCCTCCTGACTTAAATCTCTATGATTTGTTTATTTCCTGGGACTTAAAGCAGAAAGTATACTCTGTGAGTATTGATATTGAGGAACAAATGTGGAATAGTATTGAGGAATTGTATTTAAATTTTTTGTGAAGAATTAGTTTATGTATTACAAAAAACGGTCATATTGAACAACTCTTACGAGTCAACAGTCATAGCAAATTATTTCGTGACCCTATTAATAATATATAATTTTAAAATGAAAAAGTGTGAACACTAACAGTTCATACTGTTCATCATAGTCAGATGGGTTGAAATAAAAAATGCGAAAATCTAATATGGCGGCCGTAAGAAATTCAGCAGTTGAATGTTGATTCTCTGTCTTGATAGGTTTCAAGGTTAATATGACAACATTTTTTAATTTTTCACGAAAACGTCTCCTGATAATGTCTAGGTTGAAAAGATAGCGACGAAAATTTTTAACTGAACTTCAAAATTTAAAAAAAATACCCTTCATGTTATGTACCGTTAAAATCCGCAACTTTACCCTAATTCGACGAACTTTGCGTATTTTAAGATAAAATATCCACATGGTGCGGCTTGAAAAAACAGGTGTCAGGTATATATTTCTATAAGAAATAAATGTGACATTCATCCAAAAATCGATGACCGATAGTTAAAAATTAAAAACTCGATATCTCTTACAAATTGTACAATCATTGCAATGGATACGTTTGTGTGGTGTTAAACGAATTCAATGAAGGTGGTAAATGGCAACTCCAATGAGAACCGATTCATTGCATCCAGTAAGACATCTAGCAAACTTATTAATGGCAATTTAGGTCATACTACACACACGAAAAATTACGTGAATTCACTTGATTAGCCGCTTAAGGTATAAATTTAAACGATAATGCACTCGCACTACAAAAAATTTCGCCAATTTTGTTGGTATATGCCAAATCCTCATAAATGACTCGTCATTAAATGCTTACCTAGTAGATATTTAATTATATTTGCAAAGTAATTTCGACTGTAAGTATAGTAATACATTTACACAGTAATTTAATCAGTTCGTGCATTTCTATTTTATTTGTTCAGCAGCACGTAAATACCAATAATTGCAAGTACCTATAACACACATGCACGGTAATGTTGATTTTGATCGATAGATCGCAATTATGCAATAAATAAATATGTGTAATCATGTTTTATACAAATATTATTTAAATAAGCTAAACCTGATCTAACATAGTCTAATTTAATTATAATCTTCTATTTTGAGAAATACCTGAATATCTATAATATATTACCGTTACTGAAAGTGTAATATTTTTACTGTGCATTTAACATTTAATACTTGACATAACACTCAATATCACCCTTTTCCTTGTTTGAATAATTCATTATCTTTGGCAATTGAAACGACTTTTAAGAAAGAAAAGTAACTGTCAGATAATGCTACAGTAAGTAACTAAAAGCGTTGTCAGTAAATATTTTGATTGTTTTCACAGCCATTTACGTCAACGAGCAATTGAAAAATTAAAAACGGCTGCAATTCTCCCATTTTCAAAATAACAATACCAAATATTATATCGTTGGAAAGCATAAAAAAATTCATTTCTTTTATAGCTCATAGGTAACTATGGTTTACATTTAAAAAACTTGAAATTTATGTTATAATTTATAATTTGAAAACGAAAGTGTACACGAACAATTTGATCACACTGCAAAAACGTGAAATGTTGTAATTTATTTTTTTTTGTGAAATAAATAAGAACGGAGCTATACATATCTGAAGAAATTGGCCGAATCCGGATTTTTCCAAATATCTAGTCAGCCATGACGTTTTTTCAGAAAATAAATGTAACATTTAATAAGGACCATAAAACTGCACATCTTTCCCAATTTAAGCATTTTTGTATCTCTGATACTTTCCCAGATCCATATACTAAATATTGAAAAAAACTCACCCTGGGCGTTTTCAAATAGTGAATTTTCTAAGAAATATCGAGGTCACGGGTAAATTTCACTAATAACATAGTGTTCAGGGCCTCAAAATTCTGCGAAAATTGACAAATTTGGATTTGGATTTGGACAAAAAGGAAGAAATCAGTTTTTACCTATATTTGGGCGTTTTCACCCAAAAATTTCACTTTTCTCTGAAATTCATCAGCAGGTCATGAATTATATGTGGAGTCTGTTGGACTTTTTTTGTGTGCCTATGTAATTTGTTTATAGACAAACCTTTTCTAATACAATCCAATCTATTAAGGCATACATAAAGCAGGATTTGTTTACCCATTTAGCCTGGCTCCGAGATTCAAGACATTCGTAAACTGGAAAATATTTACATAATGCGCAATTATACATGCAACCGGGTTGTAGCTACTGGCGCTCCTCTATGCATATTAATTTTGGAAGTTACTTCAAAGGAAATAAACAAAACTTAAAATGTAACTGTAATTGGATTTTTCTCCTCGCCGCTAATTTGCAAACAAATTGTTCCCTTTTGTTTTGGCTTCCCTATTCCTAGGGGCAAAATATAAAGTGCCTTCGGCTGAAATTGCGATTTTAACCGGATTGCCCCTTGATAAGTTTCAGTGTACTTTCGATTGTTTATCGCCGGGAATTGCGTGGGGTTTAATTGTTCATTTCTTTACAAGATAAGAAAAAAAACAAACAAATTAATTAATTCCGGTATTCATTTTTATTTAGTAGAATGGATAAGGAATAATAGCTCCACGCAGCTTGAAACGGTAAAAGGTGATTTCCATTTGTTTTTCCTCTTTTTTAATTTTCAACAGATTTTCTGCAAAAAAGAGGTACAATAGAAATTTTTCCCTGTTCATAATTTGAAAAATTGGAGGGAAGAGATTTAACTGAAGATAAAGATTTAAAAATGTGTAAACCCATAAATATCAACTTTGTCTTAAGAATAAACATACGGATATAATCAAAGAGTAATACAAAAAAAAATATACTTAGTAGGATCGTAATCGATGCAAAGTAGAGCAAAAAATTGTCGGTATTTTATCAAAGGAAAATACAGTCATCATTTGACACTTCGCCCTATTTATTGACACTATGTATTAAATTTTTCTTGTTTGGAAATAAAGACAATTTATTATTATTATTATTATTATTATTATTATTTTTATTTTTAGGAAACCTAAGAAATTTGAAATGAAATTGAATCTGAAATACGGCTTCATACGCACGGTGTTCTAGTAGTCGCCCAGGTGCATCGAGTGTACGAAGTGCTTGGTTATATGTCAAATACTAACCTGGCGAGCTTGGTCATAAATCAGAGACCGTCTCCAAAAAACAAGTAAACAACAGTGGCGCGTACAGAGGTGAAATGTAGTACATTATGCGGAATTTAAAAATCACATTGGATTTAGAATAAATTACATTGAAAATAGATAGTTTATGAGAATAAAGGAATTTTTGTAGGAACAGGGTGCCAGAGTGTGAACTGCTCCTTTCATCCCTTCATAATGCATAATTATTCAATTTCTAAACCCCTTAAAACCGTACTACACTGGATCCCTTGACAGGCAATGATTTATTACTTTGAATCGAATATGATCCTACCCCAATCCGGGGTATTTTCCCAAATTACAGTTGCCTTCAAAACAACGGTATATTTTTCATTTATGCTTCAAGCTTCGAATCCTATTCGATTGTTGTTCAAAAAGTAACAAATTAATACTTATAAAATATTTTTCCCCGCTGTTTACATTCGATATCTGCTGGCATTCGGCAATAAAGCTTTAAATTGCCAGCTCCAAATCCGTGATTTTTTATTTCCTCTGTTTTCACAGTAAAGCGGTTTATTTACGCTACGGAGCTCTTTGCTAAATTAATTTAGAAGATCGGGAGATTATGGACGATCAGAAACGTGGAAATATTTATTTATTCAAATTCGGATTTAATAAAGGAATGCGGATACCGGTCGATACGGTGCTTGGCAAGATCTGATCTATAGGCGTCTCCAGAGTATTGTTGGGAGTACAACGTGGTATAGGAATTGGAATGCTTCAGAACAAATAATAAAGAATTTATAGATTTTGATTCATTCACTCTGAGGCATTGCCTCAGCAATTCAGCTTTCTAATAATTGGAATTTTTTCTATCGCGTCAATTTTGAAGGGTTTCTTTCCAATACCAACTCTATCTTAATTGAATTGAATATTGCTGTTGATGATTATATTATAACTTCTCTTGGTTAACCATCGCCAACATATTGCTGCTAAAAATAACAAATAAAAAATTCGAACATTTTTTTAACCAAATTCGATTCTTGTAATTTCTTTTGTACAAAATTATCGATAACCAACATGGTAAAAAGCCACAATATATACTAGTTTTTTATAATCGTGGAGAAAGATATACACAGGGTGGAAACTTTAACTGGAATAAATTCGCTACCGAGGAGTTGAATAGTTCTTCGAAAAATTCCCAAGACACGTCAATTTTCCCTAGATGGATAAGACGACGAGATACTATCGAGTGGCCAGCACGGTTTCCAGATCTTACACCGCTGGATTTTTTTGTGGGGACATCTCAAAAGTAAGGTTTACATTCAAAAACCAAATAACATTGATCACAGATTAGAATGTTGCCAACAAGCAAATGAGCAATTGTTATTGAACAATTACATTTTAATGTTATGACCTCTTGAAAAATAATAAATGTGATCAGAATAATGGATTCGTCTTTCTGTCACCTTTCCAATGAAAGGTCATACGCCATATTGTTGTATTTAAAAAAAGTTAAGACGGATGCTGATGCTGCTACAAATGAAGATTTTTCATCTGGTGACTTTATAAAAGAGCTTTAATTTTATATTGCAATTTTGGGGGGATTCAAATAAACAATTCCCGGTAGGTATTTATTTAACAAAGTGTAAAATAGTTTTATACTTATGTCAATTGTCATTTTTACATTTTCTTCACGCTTGATAAATGTGACATTATTTTAATTTGCTGTTTAACAAGAATACGATGTTCTTACTGAAATATCTTTTAAAATAATTATTTTACTTTAAATACACAATTTTTAATGAACAATTTATGATTTGGGCGTATTCTTATATTTGCCATATTATATCCGCCATTTTCTATTTCATAATCTTTAAGTTCTTAATCTACGACTCGGGAAATCCCTGTTTCCCTGAATTTTTTCTATTTCTGATAGCTAAATTAAATCCTCCACATTAAATTTTGTAACTTTGACCCCAAATTCGTAATCAGCGATCCCAAAAACCTCCGAGGAACAAATTTCAGATGGATTTCTACAAATTTTTATTTTTGGTCAGTTTTTTGGTATTCTAACCAACTGTGCAATGTGACGAACTATAATAATGTACTTAATAATTCTTTATAAGACATCCGGTATATCTAGAATATATACAAGTCCAGAATCACGTACCAATGACGACTTAATGGTGGTTCAATTCTTGAATGACTTAAATCTGCGTAGAGGAAGCAATATAGATTACTTCCAGATTTTTAACCATTCAAATAAATCACAAATAATCCGTATATGCATTAAAAATATTTAACGAACACCATTCGATAATATTTAACTGAAAATGTTTACATATTGGACGCTCTGACTTCTGATTCAATTAAATCTATATTTGTTTACAGTTAAACCATAAACTAGAATAAATTAAATAATATTTGTGCATTATATTCAGTGTGTATCTGATGTTGATTCGGATTGAAGCTCGTACATGCGATTACATACTTAAAATCACAATTCCATTTCATAAATATCCAACATTAAACAGAAAAGAGAAACATGTTTCAAAGTAGGATATTCGTAACATTATATACTTTTAAAATTTGAATTACGTGTGTGTGTTTCTTCACGGAAAAAATGTATTGTAAGAAATTATTATATCATTGTGGTTCACCATTTTGTGCAACAAAAACTGGGATTTGCCTCAACACTCTTATGATATCAATACGATGTTCAAATTTCTTTTTTATTGACACTTGATACCTGGAAAATATTAGTGATATGTAAAACCGTAAGAAGTTGTAATTACCTTTTAACAGTGTTTTCCAAATTCATTTGTTGACTGTACTTAAATATTGCCTGTCTTATTTTCTTCGTGCATTTATTTGTGATGTTTTTGTTGAGCTTAATTAATGTAATTTTTAAGTTTAATTAAAGTAATATTTAAACAATTTTTATATACTTTTTTTTCAGTAATTTTAAGATAATTTCTAGAAAATTTGTAAATATCTAAAAAAAATACATTAAAAACTTTCAATAGTAATGTGGTAGGAAATGGTTTAATATATAGAAATGTTCATATAATTACCCCTCATCTGGAGTCCCTCACGGATCTAACTTTATTTTTTTTAATGTTTATTAATGATATTGCTGAAGTTATTGACTGTAATTTCCTTTTGTTTGCTGATGACCTAAGAATATATCATGAGTTAATTCAATTAAAGACTGTCTGTTTATATAAGTTCAAATAGGAAAAATTGGAAATGGGTTAACAGTTAGACAGTTAACAAACTGAAATTGAATGATCAAAAGTGCAAAGCAGTGACTTATACTTTAAATAAACAGCCAATAAAATGATTACACTATATATAATTTAGTGCTTACACGATGCAGCACTATGAAAGATTTGGGTGTAATCTTTGACACTAAATTTTCATTCAACGCTTATATTTGTGAAACTGTATTATCTTCACTGAAAATGTTACCATAATCTAATCCTTCGAATAGAAAGTGTTCAAAGAAAATTTTTTAAATTTATGTATCACAGAAATTATGGAATTTATCCAAAAAGGGGTTTCAGTTATCAATTATTATTACACATTTAAAATACCATCTTTACAACTGAGACGAATTTTGTCTAGTACGACCTTTGGCTATAAATATAACTATTGCACAATAAGATTGATTGTATAAATCTAATTAGTGAATTACACTTTCAAATACCAAGAAGTTCGTCCCGACATGTTTTAATCTTTGGGCTACCAATGGTAAATACCAACATTATCTTACGTTCCCCTTAATATGTAATGTGTAACAACTTAAATAAGATCTCATTATTATGTGATAAACATTGTTCAAATTTGAAACAAGTGCGTGATATTGATATTGAGTATAATCATCTTCTTTGAGTTGCTATTACACTACTACAATGTTCACTGTAGTAAAGTTGAATTCAAAATTTTAAATACAATTGATTACTAATGCGTGACAAATTGTAGTTAGGCATATTTTATGTGTAAATTCTTGTGGACAGTGCCACAATTCTATAAATTTTAAATATAATTTTTTTTTCTCTGTTCTCTGTTCTCTGCCACCATTTTATAATAAAGCCGGCGTATAAACTGTCTCGTAACAACGTAAGTAGTATAAGATAAAAATTACTGTGCTATTTGGTAAAGGAATTTAACAAAAACGAACGATCTAATTTTCTCAACGAAGCAACTAACTGCAAGTGCCTCTTGCAATGTCATTCCGAGACAGTAACATTACATAATCTTTCTGCACTATAAAACCTCAAAGGGGCCACACAAACTCGGTTCAAGTCCTGCAGTATTTTTGTAAGCTCTTGTTCTAGGAATACTTGTTACTTAATATAATATGAGTATCTACATAAATTTATGAATATAATTATGTTATTAGAAGAGTCATTTAAAATGATTTAGTAATACATTGTTACAGATATTCATAAGGATGTTGAGAAAAAAGCTTAGCATTCCATTGTAGCGGTAACAAATTATTTTTCCAAGGACAATGAAATTCCTGCTAAGGATCTTATAGAATAGAAACAATTAAATAAAAATACAAACCGCAGCACATTGATGGATCGAATACTTCTACTGAACAATTTCGGGTTATATAGTTTAGAGGACTATTAAATTCAACATTTAAAACCTATTTGTTAAACAAAAAAGCGAGAATTGCGATTAAAGCGTACTACTACTGTTTTAATTAAATGAGGCACGCAGCCTCTTCACCAATAAAAAACTGTTATTCCAACTGAAATTAATGTTACATTTCAACTCGACCCTGTGTTATTTTTCAATCAACAATATGTGTGTGTCATAGTATGTTTTTTTGAAAGGTACTCTTCAATAAAATGTATAGTTTTTTTAGAGACATCAAAGGAAATTAACTGCTATTAGTACATGAACACCGATAATGTTTATAATTATACAGGGTGATTCACAGATGCTGACCAAAAATGAAACCTCGTATCCTTTGATAAACTATACATTTCATTACTTTTTATCCCGTTTGTCTAACATGAAACTTGATTCAAAACCTGAAGGAACAATCATTTTTCCATTATGTACTCTTGTTTCATTTCGGTATCTCGATGCGTTTTCGAGAAAAATCGATTTAACGAACACTATGTTTTGATAATACGAGAAATTAAAAGCGAAACAAACTGTTTCTTCATTTTATTACAACAATTAACGATAAAACAAATGAAATACATAATAATTATTTAAAGTAATTGCTCGAAGAATCCACCGTTGGCACTGATACACTTTACACAGCGTTTTCTGAGAGCTCTTCGAGTTTGAATCAACATATTGGGATTGCGTCTGACTTCGTTGGCAGGGATTTGTATTCTTTGCCACAACTCTTCACGCGAACCAATAGATTCTTTGTAAGCTATATCTTTCATTCGAGACCAAAAAGAAAAATGCTTATAAAATGCTTATTACATGTCTCTTCTTAAAGTGGAACTTCTTCAAGCCGTGAAAGCATTTTTGTTTGGCCACCCAGAAGTCCGGAGTTCATCCTCTTGATTTTTCTATTTGGTCTCGAATGAAAGATATCGTTTACAAAGAATCTATTGGTTCGTATGAGGAGTTGTAGCAAAGAATACAAATCACTGCCAATGAATTTTTTTCGAAGACGGATCGAGATAACGAAATGAAACAAGACTACATAATTAATGGAAAAATGATTGCTCTTTCAGGTTTTGAAACAAGTTTCATGTTAGACAAACAGGGTAAAAAGTTATTAATTAAATTTTCGGTAAAATTGGTTGTAAGTGGCGGCCTCTATGAGCAATGCTGAAATTGCAACACGCATCTTATTCGGCGCTTAAAAAAATATAGTTTTACAAATTTTCGTGTTCCTAACCTACATATTTTCAGAATAATCGCAAAGAAAACGATTTAAAATTTTAACTTTCAACACTGTATTTTCGAAACTATCAACTTTCGGATAAGGCATGTTTGCGCCAATGGTCACCATTTTACATGTAGTATCTTCAGCTTTCGATTTTCTCATTGTTAATGAATCACCCTGTATATAGAGAAAGAGAAAAAATTCTCATCTTTTTACATCAAACCCATTTGTTTTCGGGACAGTAACTAAAACAGAAGTAATTAAGACTAGACTCAAGAATATTTTAATGGCAGTTGAAATATAAAATGTTTTTAGATAGGCAGAGGTTTGGTTATTTTTTTTTTAATGGGAACCAGTTAATTTATTCTTAACAACTGTTCTTGGATGTTACTTATTTCTTTCTTTTTATTTGGCTCTGTTATAGTTTTTGAAGTAGATATTGGTAGTAGGTAGAGAACAATGTTTATTATTTGGCTTTTGTGTAATCAAACAGTCAATAATCAAATATCTTAATATTTTTTCCACACGTTCCCCAAGTCCACACAACATTCATTCTAGAACAAAATTATCAGTAAGCAATAACCGTGCAAAAGTTTTGGAGAATATTAAAAATTATATTTTGTTCGTACGTTTTCAGTAAACATATTAATCACGGCGCATTCGCCATTTTTGCAAAAAAGTAGAACTACAAAGAGAGTTAGTTGTACCACTTTCAAGCAGACATTCTGTATATACAGGAGCGTCACGTGGAATACGAGTGCAGAAGAATGGCGATTGGGATGCCTCAGTTTCAATTACGAACCAAACCCGTCCTGCTCCTGATTACTTGTCGTTCCGGACATCTCCCAGATTAGCTTTTGGATGCTGCACGTCGACGATGTGCTCGATATTTCACACTACTCATTTCGACGAGACGGATCGAAGACCTCCGAAGGTAGCGGCGTTTTTTTCTCGTCTGTATCACCCTTGATGACAGCAACATAAGCCATAAAAGTATATCACGATCAAAACAAACACGACAACATATGCCTTATTACTATATTAATATTATAATAACCTACAACGTATTGCACCAAAAATTGGTTCTTTTTTATTTCTTGCGTCATTTGTGTTAAAATCATGCCTTTAGTTTATTGAAATGAACGGAATTGCAACGGTAGTACTACCGCAACCGCCTCAGTTAGAGAATATCAACGACGATATTCAATCCGCTATCTTCCAAACAGGCAAACGTTCAATAGAACCTTCACAACACTTCGATTAATGTCCTACACAAAATTGTAATTATATCTTCTTGTATATACTGCACTTGTATACCTTTCCAGTACTATCTTTTTGTGCAAATGTATTTACAATGTAATGTTTCTTCATAAAATTAATGTTAAAACCGCAAATTTCATTAAAATCGCTAATTATTACCATCGGCGAATATAAATTAATTCATCAATAGAATATCTCATTCATATTGTTGTATTATGCCATAATAATTTATTAATATCTAATCTATTTATATACATCCTGAACATATAAATATTATTTCCCTTTATTTTAGAAATGCAAACATTTGATCATATTCCTATACATATTCATTTAAATTTAAATGAAAGGGGCCAATTATTTTCAGAAAAACCTTCGCTACTCATATATGTAATTTCCTGATGATTGAAAATAATTTGAATTCAATTTAAGCTGTCAACGTTTTCTGCAAAGTCAACAGATAGTAAAAAAATTCTATGAATTTTGATGTACACGTTTGCATATCTGTAAATATAAAAATTTACATGTAGATAAAATCCTCTCGTGTTATACAACGAGTTTTACATTTTTATACTTGTATGCGGATGCTTTGAACTAGAACATAAATCGCGTCATAAATCTTAGTAGTGTTTATTTTGTTTTATTTGTATTCAGATTTAAAATAACAGCGAATTCTCACGATTTCTAAAGAAAATTATGCCCGATTTCTACTATATATTTGTAAAAAATTTCAGATGAAAATGAATCTAGTGAACGGCATTTTTCAGTATTACAAATATTTCGGCCATTTATTTAAATTCATCTATCCATATGCACCTTTTGGGAACCGCTGGTGGAAGGTGAACAATTACTTGTCAAGTTACATGTCAAAGAATGTATTTAAAACCAGACCTCAATATTTTAATTTAATTCTGTAATATGCTGTAAAACTAATTTTAACTGCGTAATAAAGGAAACCCTAAACGATTTATCAATTAATTTCAGCAAATATGCTAAATTACTCGGAAAATAGATTTAATTATAAACTCTTACTTATTTATTGGAAGACAAGGTCCTGAAACAATTAATTGCTGCAATATACGCATAGTTAACAACTTGTCAAGCAAAACTTGTCATAATCTTACCATCTACATGTACACAACTCAAAAAATTAGTACACTAAAAGGCCGTTGAAAACGCAGGTCATTGTGATAAATACGTTTTTGTTTTGTACAATTATACTTTATATAAAATAAAACACGCGCTAGAGATGGTTTTCAAAGCACAGATAACACAGCCCCACAAAAAAAAAAGTGTTCGGACTTGTGGGTCGGACATATGTATTCCCATGTATTTTTTGACGCTGAATCCGATCCCGAGCTCAGAAATGGCCCTCCACGTCTGGAATTTGCCCCAGGGGCCAAAAATGGCCTCTATAGGGCCTGAAAGATGGATTCCGGGATGAGGCGAGGTCGAAGGTGCATTCTAAAGCCAAAGCCGGATTTGTGGTCGAAAAGTTTATGGCCAACTGAAATTTCCCGTTTGGGACCGGGAAAATGACCCCTTAGGGGCCTGAAAATCGTGTTTCGGACGTCGCAATCGCAACAGTGGTACTATTATGTACTTTTAAATTCTGGAACTCAAACTGTGCTCGAATTTCAGAATTTAAAAACCATTTAACACCACTGTTGCGATTGTGACGTCCGAAACACGATTTTCCGGCCCCTAAGGGATCATTTTCCCGGTCCCAAACGGGGAATTTCAGTTGGCCATAAACTTTTCGACCACATATCCGGGTTTGGCTTTAGAATGCACCTTCGACCTCGCCATATTCCGGAATCCATCTTTCAGGCCCTATAGAGGCCATTTTTGGCCCCTGGAGCCAATTCCAGACGTGGAGGGCTATTTCTGAGCTCGGGATCGGATTCAGCGTCGAAAAATACATGGGAATATATATGTCCGACCCACAAGTCCGAACACTTTTTTTTTTGTGGGGCTGTGTAATTGAACATTGAGTTTATTACCTAGATGTGAATAACAGAGCACAGATATTATTGTCGTATAGCGAGGGCGAAGAGAAAAAAAGACATGAACATTTTTATTTCAAAATTTTTTTAACATTTCGACTAATGCTTATTTATTTAACATTTTTATTTTCTTTCTATATAAAAAAGTTATATGACACATATAGTTGATCTCCTAAAGTTCAAAATATACAAATAATGTTACGCGTAAATATCACAACAACAAAAGAAATCATGAATTCTTATTTTGACTCTTATTCCCAATTTAAAAAAAAAACTACAAACTGCATTTTCTATTCTTCATAGCACAGTTTAAAATATATGTATCATTTTAACAATCACCCTGTGCGTATAAAGCCACAATATATGTTGAGTTAGGAAAGCAATTTTGTCACAGCAACGCAGGCCGAGACCGAGTAAAGGAACAACAGTTGTTTTTTAGGATGGGGTCTTTTAGATATGGCACATTTCCCAAATGTCCCTCGTTAAACCGTACTCAAATATAAATGCACACTTTTAAAAGATAAGAGTGATATTATTACCCAATTTTTACACTTCCATTTCGAATTAGGTGCGAAAGGAGGTAATGAAACGAAATGCGTCCTAATACTGTGCTGTCCCCACAAATGACGTCTATTCGACTCCTTTAGCTGCCGTACCCCTCAACGTTTTATTTTTAAAAAAATCTATTTTATTTCTAAACAGAATTTAAGCAGGTGTACGTTAATTAAATTTTTAATTTTTCTATATCTGTATAGCGCTCTCTATTGGTAAAACATTCTAATTCTTTTACAAATAGCTACGTTTTAACTAAACTAATTAACAACAACAATGTATCTATCTACAGTGTATTTTCTAGAATCATATTTGAGGATAAAAATCGGTATACGGTGAAAAATCTCGTAAGTATAAATGGCTATGTTATTAGCAGCTTTTTGGAAACTATGATCGGATTAACAAGATTATTAAGATCAGTGATCTTGTTGTTCAAAAAGCAAACCGGTTAAAATTAAAAACAGTTCGGTAAGCGATCGATTGAATCATATTTGACTTGCATGTTATGGTCCTTTCTACCCGATACAAAATGTGATAAATGGATCATCAGCTTTACTGACCTTAAAATATTAGACAGTTTATTGGTTTGTTCGTTTATTTTTCATAAAACACACTTCACACACTGCACACTTTGTTTAGTGTTATATCGTAGATTAACCTACTAAAAATGTAATTTGTCTTCATCCGTAATCAGATACTTCTACTTAAAATCGGAACACAGCTGTTCGTGATTCTCCTGATCTTAGATCATAGTTTCCGAAAATCCCTAAAATTGTATTCATATGTATTTGTATAAAATATGTTTATATTACTTTTATTACAGTCAAATTTAATAACATTGCCAAATTGAATTCTAAATTTAGTATACAGAAATTTGTGACAGAAGTGCAGAAATATTGCGTATTTACACGAATACATTGTCTTTGTGTTTCCATTTAAACTTCTAAATAGAAATTTTTCAAAATATGTTGGAACAAGAATGTCCTTGAAGATATGTGCAATAAAAGTTCTTTGTGACGTCTGGCTGTTACACGCCCATTATATTACAATTGGTATGTCACAAATAGACGCATTAAATATTGTACGTGGTATCATGGTAGTAGGATATGCGGCACTTGGGCCCGACGGACGCCGGGCGTCGTGACGCCCGCTTAGCGACCTTGAATATTGGGGGATCGAGATCGCTCCGCCCAGATCGGTTGATAAGTACGAGCGGGTTACTTACTGGGAATCGGAAAGGTAAATTTGTAATGTAAGGCAATTCAGATGACCGCTTTTAATGTCTCAAGAGGAGGGGTTTAAAATTTAAGGATATGAAATATTCATCAGTTCACCATTTTGATATCGTATTTGTTATTAATTTAATTTTTTAGATAAAATTGCATCGAAGAATGTTTATAAGAAAAAGTCTATCGGTTTTTATTTTTAGTATTAGTGGTAGAGTCGTAAACTGCATACATATTACAATAGTATGTTTAAAAAAATACTAATTCATAACTAAGTGAGATAACGTGAACCTAGGGTACAAGTTTTGGTATAAATATGAGAACGAAATGACGTATTTAATCGTCGGAAATAGACACAATTTTATTTATACAAGCCTATATACAATTAGGTGGATATTCATGTTCAACATTTAATAAAGCATGGATTATAACATGTTTCAAAAGCTCGACGAATTGATTTTTCATTTATGTACATCGCGTTGGCCATGCACTAGCTGAGAGTCTGTGAATTTTAATAAACTAGTCAATTTTTAGGAGCATTCCATACTGGATATTTGACAGATGATAGATAACACGATATTGATTTGTATATTGTTTTGTTGTATATTGTATTGATTTGTTCAATATCGTAGGTAGTATGTATAGGTAAAAGGATGTATATAAGGCTTCTATAAGGCTTCCATTTGCTAAATAATTTTATTGGTTCTGTAGAATATTAAATTTTGAGCAAATTGTTCATATTGATACATACAAGGAACAGTCATAATTTCTAACTTTTTAAATTCTGGCTTAACATCATCTCTAAAACCTAAATTCAATATAATTCTAATTACCTTACGTTGCAGTCCAAAAATCCTATCCGGGTGAGACGAGTGACCCCAGCACAATAGACCATAATTTACATTTGAATTAAAAAGTGCATAATATGTTAATAAGACATCCCTGGCAACTTGATTAGCCAGCGATCTGATTACAAATATATTCTTGTTGAGTTTGTTGGCCAAATAATTAACATGACCTTCCCAGGTCAATTTAGTATCCAAAAATACTCCTAGAAACCTCACAGATATTCATAAGATCAATATCATTGATGTCCAATTGCTTTAATTGTTGATGTTACATCACTGTTGTCTAGCTGTCTATGAGAAAGAAATACATGATGGGTCTTTGAGTTGTTTAAGTGTAAGCCATTCATTAGAAACCAATTAGAGATTGTATTTTGTGTTTCTTGCATTTTTTCTTTTAAGCTTAAGATATCATGATTCCGCAATATTAATGTTGTATCGTCAGCAAAGCGAACCGTCTCCACTCCAGGAACTGCATCCCCCAACTCATTTACATAAATTAAAAAGAGTACAGGTCCCAGGACGGACCCCTGCGGTACCCCAATCCTGATGTACCTCCAGTCTGAATCAATGCCATTCGCTGATGTATATTGTTTTCTATTATTAAGATATGACTTAATCAGTTTTACACCTTGATCATCGAAGCCATAATACTGTCAAGCAGTATCTCATGACTAATGGTGTCAAATGCTTTGCTTAAGTCGCACAGAATCAATCCCGCATTATTTCCATTCTCCATTGCCTCCACGACAGCATCAATTAGCCTATTTATTGCATCGATAGTGTTTTTGTTTTTGCGAAAACCAAACTGGTCTTCTGAGAATAGGTTGTTTGATTCAAAAAACGATATAATTTGATTTTTAAGAATTGATTCAAATACTTTAGATAGACAAGGTATTATTGAAATAGGCCTATAATCTCCAACATTGTTCTTGTCGCCCCCTTTAAATACAGGCAAAACTTTAGCCACTTTTAATTCATCTGGAAATATACAGTCCTTTATGCATTCATTAATAATATTTGTAAATGGTTCAATTAGCTGTTTTTTTACCTGCTTTAACAAGCTGACACTAAAACCATAACAATCAACAGTGTGTTTATTTTTTAAATCATCTATGATACCGCCAACATCATTGTAAGTAACCGGGCCAAAAGAAAATTTAGGAATATTCTTATCTTGCAAGTTTAAATTACTTTGTTGAATTTGTCTATGCAAGTTACCATCCGCAAGATGCTCTGCAATATTTATGAAAAAGTTATTAAATTCATTGACATTTATATCACTAATGTGATTTTTATTTGATTTAGTTCTATACGAGTTTATTACTTCATATTCCTTACTTTTTGAAAAATATATTATATAAGTTTATTATAAATGCACGGTTTCAATCATTCCAATGTCATGCCAATTTAAATTTCTAGTCACACTGAGATAGCATGTTTTTACTTAAAGATCTGAGCTAGCATGTCTTCCAAGCTTAATTTGAGATAGCATGTTTTCCAAACGAAATCTGAGATAGCATGTTTTCGTACTAAAGCATCGTATTGACATGTAAGCCGTAAGAATTCTTTACCGTCTTTAATAGTCTCGTTACTTAACAATTCCTCTAGAATACTGATTGTTTTTTTATGTCAAGATTGCAGCATTTTGGTACCTATATGTGAGTTTCCTTCGCAATATTGTAAGAATCCATGGTAGGTTTATTTATTTTATTTATTTACGTAAGTAAGATTTTCAGTATCACAAAACGTTTTCGTAAAATTTACAAGTACAAGTATTTTAAAAATTATATATGAGGAATATCCACAAAGTAAGAGTACTGTTACTTTGAGATGCTCTGTGGTTATTGTTTCCGACAAAGTGGGCAATACTGCATTCAAGACCAAGGTGTTGGAAGCAGAAAGCGCGCTCATTTGTCTCAGTCAGTTGAGAATTGTTGTTGTAGTGGCGTGTTGAAAAAATTAGTGCCGCTATTCCGACTCCTTTTCCGAAAACTAATTATGGGGATAATGTTTTCAATCGTACTAATGTGTACAAGTGGAGTCGTGAGTATAAAGCTGAACAAAGGAGAAAAATCATGGCAACACAAGAGGACGATACAGAACAAAATAAGGGGAATATTAACGAAGGGAGTGTGTTTGTTGCATGACAATGCACGAAGTGTATATGAAGTTATGAAACTTACACATAAGTCTCCTTTGTCTTACAAGGAAACCAGAATTCTGATATCGAATCCTGAACCCCTTATAGATTTACCGGAACTTTCGACGCTGTTAATGATGTAGGTTATTGGAAAATTAGCTGGGCGAGTAATTATTCAGCTGGAAGAGACCGCTAGATTTCAACAAAAAATTTTACCAATTGAAACACGAGCAATAACTTTGCTTTTGTTTTTTATACGTTTTTGTTCTACTACTTATAAAATAAAATATTTAAGTATTACAGCAGAAACATTAGTAAAAGCTTTCAAATCTCATTTATCAAAAAAAAAAAAAAATGAAAAATTCGCAAATAAAATATGTATTAGATTGATTGCCAATGATATTAATGATTCCATTTTATAAGACTTCTTTTTATTTCATTGAATAAAATATTGGACGAGAAGGACGGAACGGTAATGGTTTTTCTTCTACTTGAGTCACGGTTGAAGCCAGAACTTTACCAACTTTTTTTTATTACATTTTAACTCGTAATAGCATTTCCGTCGAAAACAAGGAGAGTTACGTACAAATTCTAGATTGGTGGCAAAAAGTAGCTATAAAATATGCATTAATTGCTTTTATTCGTGTACTAGCTCAAGACTGTGAAGGATTTAGTTTCCTTGTTCAACGTCGCCTGAGAGAGTTAGAATTTGAGGTGTTTACGACTTCAAATACGTACGTAATTTATGATAAAAGTTGATTAATTTGTCTCGCAACAAGACAAATGCGGGGATAAGAAGCGACAAGGGCTTCTCACCCCCGGCTGACAGTTGTTTGAGATAGTGCGTGAACCTCCGAGCTGATACAAGGTGACTCACTTTTAAACGAACGAACTTTGAGAAATTGAAAAATAGTTTTTTGACAAAATATTGTAGGTATCAATCTTTATTTATTTCTATCATAATTATTTATTAACTTACTTAGAAAATTGTACATAAACTATATTGCTGCTTTATGTAAAAATTTGGTAAGAAGTTTATAATAAAAAACGGTGGTGAATTGGAGTCGGCGTCCAGGCACAATCCAAAACAAAAGCAAGTGGCTAATCGATTCTCTCGGATAAGTTTCGAATTGAATCATTTTCACTCGCGGACAGGGTCTTCTTTCCAACCTCACACCTTTTTGCAGCTAGTTAACATTTAAAAGATAGTGCCAATAGCAATGGTTAATTAGTGACAGCTAAAAACTATGTGCAATATAATATAAAAAGCCGTATTGAAAATAATATTCATTGGCGCCAAAAGTAATAGTCGTGAAAAATGTATAATTGTGCGTTTAAGGCAAATTATTTGTACATATAAATTTGTTTTCTCTCAGTAGCTCTCACTAATGTTGCCTCAACTATGAGGAATTGGGTTACTACGTAATCCTTCAACAACGCACCTGACTCACTGTGCGTTGGTTGGAGTCTCTCGCTGGTTGACATATTTCTCCTGCGGCATCCTCTAGCTCAATCTCGGAACTTGGAACATGGACCTGATGTTCACAAGAGAGGACACTCTTGTTGTTGCATGTAACTTGTAGTAGACAACCTACAGATGCCACATTGTACTCAGGCTTTCAGGTCAGCCTTTTCTCATGATTTCGTGCTTTGCCACATTTCCTGCCCCTTCTCTGTTGATGAATTTGCCTATGGAGTACTTTGTTTTGGACTAAAAAGTACCTTTATGTCGACCATAGGTTCGTGGTTAATCCTGGGCGATAGGGACGCAGTATTGACGATTTAGATAATTTGTAATGTTTGATTAATAAATGCATGGCTTTAGTATTTCAAATTAAACGTATACAATACTTTATTTATTTATTTATGGAGGAGACAAACACATGCTTTATAGGCCAAAACAATGTCCACAAATTACTTAAAGCTAAATAAATATAGAAGTACACAAATAATGACTATAATAGAAAATGTTAATTTACAATAATAGTTCCCTTTGAAGATTTTTTAAAACTAGTGAGCGAGGAGTGGAAGATATCTAGAGTACTATAGTACAAGTTAAAATGTCTACATATTCTGTTTATAGGAGAGTTTTGACCAGAATTTGTTCGATAAAAAGTCTCATAAAACAGTGCATTTACTCTAAAGTCATGTTGTGGTACAAGTAAACAGATCGAGGCTAATAAATCTGGAGAATCGATAAAATCATTAAGAAGCTTGTACAAAAATACTGCTTCGGCAGTAATTCTTCGATTCTCCAATGAAATAATATGGTAATGATTTCGTAACATCGAGCTACAATGAAAAGAATACACACCACTCTCCTTGTAGTGTAAATATCTCATAAATCTATTATGTATGGCCTCAAGTCAATATTGAGAACTCCATACAATAGATGCAAAATTGATTATGCTGTGCACATATGCAAAATATACAGATTTAATAGCAAAAATCGACTTAAAATTTTTGCATGTATGTAATCAGTATGTGAAGAAAAACTCATTTTTCTGTCGAAGACAACCCCAAGATCTTTTATTTCTTCAGCTTGATTTAAAATATTCTTATTAAAGTTATAATTATTAGATTATATATTTTGGTTACGGGTAAAACAAATTTGGAAACACTTACTTAAATTTAATTGATTTACAGTATTCAAAGAAAGAAAGAATTATCGGAATTATTTTTTCGAGAGTAATTTTTCAAATCGTCTGGGTAGAGTAAAAATTTACAAAATTTGAAACAGTGGCGGGTATCGTAATAGTCCCAAATGTGATCCCTTGAGGAACATTGCAACGTAGGGGGGAGATTTGTAACCACTAATAGCTACCAATTGCGACCTGTTGAAAACATAAGAGGTAAGCCATCTCAGTAGGTTACCATGTACACCAATTCCAGACAATTTAGATATAAGTATATTATGATTAATTTTATCGAATGTTTTGCTGAAATCTGTGTACATGGAATCCACCCGAGTCTGACTATCCATAGCACTTGCAATATATATAACTGAATACTAATCAGAGTAAAATCAGAGTGGACGTTCGTAACCACTTCGAGATAGCTCTGCCAAGTCATGAAGTTGATCTTCGGTACGATTTCTGTCATCTGGTTTCGTTGGATTTGGGCAATCTTTGGAGTCGTTTCAATATATCACAGAATCTGACTGAAATACTAGATTTATGTGATGCAACTTGGTCTCGTGTTCCAGCTCGAATATCTTTCATTTCTTGCGTTTTTCGGAAAAATTCGAAATAGTCGCTTCTTAGGCCTTCCGACGGTCTTCGATGGTCGATCTGTCTACAGCTTGGGGCTGGTTTATATCGTCTGCCCTAGGGTGTGTTTCGAGCTATTTGCGGTTCAGTAGACAGTTTCAGCGGTTGGATTCAAAACATGTGAAAATGTTTATTCAACTGACACTGCCTAGTGCTTGTGATGACCTGTCGGAGTGGCTTTGGAGCTGTTTACTGCTATGGGTGACTACTGGTGTTGGATTCGAAGACATCTGGCTCGTAGCGTCTCACACAAGATTGCAAATCAATGCATATTTCAAAGATGCTGCTATTGAATAATGTGAATTTTGTGCACACAAAACTTATTGAATAACGTATGTAGAATATATACTTTTCAATGTAGGATGCAAAAGTGAGTTGTTTTGTTAGTTATTCAGGAGAACCAAAGCGCTGAGACTTACCTACAAAGCATTCGGAATGTTTAGTAGCAATCCAACATTAACGCAGTGGAGTATAGTTAATTCATGAAAGTTTATTTGTTTGAAATTGCATCACCCTGTACAGGAGTAGGAATGCCCAGGAATTTCTGGCGGGTATTAAAACCGCACATTTGTATTCAGATCTTAGCATCTCTCCTGCTCCCATCAACAATATCGGTAATGTAATCCCGGTTAGTGCGGTGCCATAATCCGACTGCTTGTTGTTCCGGCTGACCTGCTTGCCAGCCAGCTTGACGTGCCGTCCCGAGTTCGTGTTTGTACAGCTCTAGAAAGCGCCGACGATTGTTGGTGGGACGCCGGCTCCCCTCTCGCCTCCGCCCCTACCCAGGCTTCCGCAAACATAATTTGGGAAAATAGAAAATAAACTCGGAAGTTTTCTCCGGCTGTGTTTGGGTGTACAAATCGCAGCTTCACGTTCGCGCAGTTCGCCATGCAAATATTTATATTTGTTTCGATGTAACAAGTTTAACGACTACGACTATACTCTGTAGAACGCATAGAGTGTCGCGTAATTAGCCTAAATGATTGTTGAGGGCGATTTTCCAAGTAATTTTAAGAAAACTGAAATACGTATGTGATAAATCTCCGTGAATGTGTCTCCCATGGATGTTATTTGCCTAAAATCATGTAAAGCTGCACAATTCGCTACCCTACCAGGCGCGTTCCAAAGTAAACTGGCCTTTTTAAAAATACGTCTCCAACTCAATAACGTATGGTCTAAAAGCATATTGAATGAGTGTTTTAGATCGTCGGTTGGGATGTCCTTCAGGACAAGCCTTTTGGTTGGCTTTTGCGTTCACAAAACGCTTTCCTTTCATCGGCAATTGCATTTTTTCGAAGGTAAAAGTCGCACGGTGCCAAATCTGGCAAATACGGGGAGTGGTTGACAGTTAATGTGACCGATTTTTGTAAAAAAAATCTTTCACAAGTGTCGATCGATGAGAAGGCGCATTATTATGCAACAAACGCCAACTTCCTTCTGCGCATATTCCGGCCGAATACAATGCACCAAACGCTTCAAACCGCCAAGATAGAATTGTGTATTAACGGTTTGGCCCGGTACAACGAACTCTTTGTGGACAATCTTCTGAATCACATTGAAAACATCATGTTTCATCACGAGTTACAATGTTGTAAAGGAAGTTTTTGGCCTCCTTGATGATGTGTGATTTGATTTGGTCATCAGTCAACTTGTGCGGAACAAACCATGCGCACACTTTTCGGTAGCTTAAATGTTCGGCCAAAATGCCGTTATTTTAAATGGAACACCCTGTGTATTATTGCAATTTTGGATTCTACGTCAATTTTTAGATGAACTTTCATGATGAACAAGGTTTCCTATTCTGAAAGTTAACCGTTTTTGATATATTTAATTTTTTTCAAAAAAAAAAAAAATTAAAAAAGGACTGCCTAATTCAAATAGATGTGTATTTTACAATAATAAAGTTAGAGCGATAAAATTTATAGGGGACATAACTAAAACTCTAAGCTTCCCTGTCATAATTTCAAAATGGCTTAATTTCATACGTGTGGTAGAAATTTAATACCGAATTTAGTCAACTTTAAGCCATCTTAACTTATTTTTTTTTTAAATGGAACACCCTGTATATTTTTGCGCAACCTGATGAACAGTTTTGTTCTCTTTCGAATGGTATAATGGTTCCCTATACCTAACTCTGGTTTTTAAGGTGTTTACTGCGTTTTGTGAGAGTGACTGTGAAATATTTAGTGGAACTTCAAAATAAGCACTTAATCTGTCACCAGTTTATTGTCAATTTAACACATACAGTGAATGTTTATTTGAGTATTATTTATTGTTAAAGAGATGAAAAGAGTTAACACTTATTCAAATTCTGTCATTCTAAATTTATTATTTATTCATGAAGAGTGTCACAAGATAATAAATAGGAGTTGCAGGGTATTTAATGAGAGATATCCTCATTTACTACTAATGAGTAGGCACATTTTACGAAGAATTTTAAGAAATCAATTAGTACATGGTTCTGCACATAGAATTTTGCTAAAGCCGTTATTTTTAGATGAAGGTAACATCGTCAATGTTTTGGCATATTTTCACGCTTCATGCCTGAATCATCAGTTCGTGCTGCTGAACAGGATTTAAGCATTTCAAAAACCTCCATCCAAAAGATTTTGAAAACTAATGGTCAGCATCTATTTAAATTCAATTTTGTACCTGCACTTTATCCCGGGGATGCTGAAAGACGAGGCCAATATTCTGAAATTATTTTAACGGGAACACAAGAAGATCCAGAGTTTTTACGCAAAATCATTTGGACAGATGAGTCAAAATTTAGTAAGGAAGGTATTTTTAATAGACACAATCGACACTTTTGGGCATCAGTCCAATTCACCATCAATCATTCGTCATCCCCGAAAGAAATTTTCAGCAGAAGTTTAGTGTCAACGTAATTTGCTTAGTTAAAGACAAGGTACTTTATTTGCGAGTACAATTTAAATACACAAAGATACCTCCATATTTTGAGAACCGTTGTAACGATTTCTTAGAGGATCTACCCCTGCATCAACTATGAAGCTGCTGGTATCAGCTAGACGGTGCTCCACCTCATTGTGGAAACGAAGTATCCCACCAATTAAATGAAATGTTTGAAGGCAGGTGGATTAGATATCTAGGACCCTGGGATTGGCCACCAAGGTCTCCAGATCTGTCACCACTAGATTTTTAATTCTGGGGTGCAATAAAAGAGAAAGCCAGTTTATTTCAAAGAAAACCTAGTTGCCCGTATAAGAGAAGTCTTCGAAACTTTACCTGTTGCCCAAATATCTGGAGCTGTTGCAGATGGGGTAACAAGAAGAATACATAACTGTTTACAAGTAGATGGTAGTCATGTTTTTAAAATGCTCAATTTCAATTCCATCAATTTCAATGAAGATTTTGGCTGATCTTTGATGAATTCTCGACAGTTTTGATGGAATCTGAGGTGACCACGGATTTTGGTTGGCCAACATGTTGTTCATCATTGATGTCCTCACGACCGTTTTTAAACCGCATATACCACCCATGAACCCTGCCACGGAATAAATAATTATCGCCATAAGCTTGGTTCATCAGTTTAAACGTTTTGGTAAAGGCTTTATCAAGCTTGAAACAAAACTCAATACCAACTCTTTGTTCGATGCTCATTTTTGTAACGATGACACAAACATAGTGTCACTTCAAACGCAATAACTCCACGTCTATGCGTCCAAATGTCATGAAATTTTGACAGTACATCACTGAAGGATCTATCTACCTTGCCAATAGCTGGCCTCACTAGAAATATATATTTTTGAAAAGTTCTGTTTACTTGGATAGGAATGTACCTTGTATTGCAAAATTTCTGCGATTTAATTCAAATTCTAACCGTGGTTCTATGATGAAAAGAGAACTTAAGGACCTAACATAAACTAACGACAGTTGCGGTTTTTTTTCGCTGAAAAGACTAGTAAGTTTAACGTCAAGAAATTGAATTTACCTTAACCTCTTAGAACGACTTTAATAAGTTATTCTTAGTACAATATTGGTACGATCACTAATCTGAAGTAGTTCCATAACCTACTCCAATATCAGGTACCTCTTATATATAGCAATGACTTCAGAGAGTAACATTGGGGAATGCAATATAAAACATTGGATTAATAGTAATGTGTAGTAAATTAACTTGCCTTTACTATTGCTTCGTTCTGAATGTTGTTCCGGTAATTCTTTCCATATAAAATAGATTTGATTATATGCCCTGATATGCTACAGTGCTAAATTATTTTTCTAGATAGACGTATAAGCCTTCTGTCAGCTGGGACAGACTTGAATCCGTAAAACACAAAACTTTAAATGATGCCTATATATTTTTTTGTACTAAAACATGACATATCATTGCGATGAGCCTTCTAAGGGTTCCCGTTGGAAAAACCTAGTATATTTATTTTATATTCCGTTCTCGCACTCCCAGAACAAATTTACGTATATATTAAATTTCTAGAGGCCATTTCACATATAAAAATAGGATTCTTCCGTGTCAAACGGTCAGGGGAAATTGCTGCTTCTCGGAGAGAGTACTTTGAATTTCTAGTGGCGACACGGAGCCGTGTATATTTACTTTCAGAGATTGAGTGGAGAGAGTATTTTGTCAAAACCTCAACAGTTACATTCGGTGACCCCCCTTGAAGGTTCTCATAACACATTCGGCTATTTTAGATTCTGCCACGATACGAATGATATATTTTTTCCCAGAATATATTTATTTTATTACTGTGAGGTTCTCCCAAATTCACTACGTGAAAGTGCATTTTCAAAAGACTTTTTTCACTAAGAAAGTTGCCGTATAAGTGACCTTGCAAAAAATTCACCTACAATAGGTAAATAGGTATTAATAAACCAAAAAAAAAAAGTGATGCTACTTTTGTATAGCAGTTCTTACTAAAATGTTCCAAATATCCCGTAGTAAGAAATTTTTTTAACGGTGAATCAATTTTATAATTTTCATATTTAGTTATTGCTAAAGTAATTAATATCAATAAGAATTTATCAATTAACAGATACATTTTTTTTAATATTTACAATTCATAACGCTGCTCTGAAACCAATAGATTTTTTCTGTAGGTACTTATTTAATTAGGCAGAAACAGTTTCGCAAAGGCAATTCCGGTTGATCTCTTTGGGGATTATTTAATATTTATTTATTTATTTATTTATTTTTACTGTCACAAATAAATGTCTTCTGGAAATTAACGCAAAAATAATGTGTAAGGGTATCTTAATTACATGAATATAAATCGTATTAGATCAAGTTACCTTCTTACAAACGATCCTAACTGTTGCACTAGGTGTTGCGAGTATAATTCAATGCCGGTAGGGGCAAATAACTCTCGGAGTAGTTGTTTCTCGCAACACTGACAATTCAAACATTGTGTTACGCCCCGGTGGGTGGCAGTCGTGCAACAAAGTACCTGCAGTTAGCAGGTCGTTTCCTACTGTAGCCATTTGAATGGCACAGTGGGAACTCCGCACGACAGATGGAGCCATTTGCGCTAACGCGTACAATTACCTTCTTACAATTTTGCTTCTTTAAAAAGTTACAGGCACTCAAACACGTACACGTATTTTTAAATTTCTATGGAATCTGTACGTTTTTCTTGTTTCAAAAATATGCTTTTTTTTCATATCGGCACTATCTACAGTGTAAAAGAAATTCACTCAATTTTACTCAATAATGTATAATGTATCATGTATACCCGATTGAGTAAAATATTGACTCTCTTAGTACGAGTACAACTAAAATTTTATTAAAGAAACTATTGCAACAGAAGTGAGTGAATTTTACTCAAATCCGAGTTTCTCTTTACGTGGATCACCCACTATATCTCATTAAAGTATCATCTACATATTTATGCAACAAAAATATTAAAAATCAGAGGAAACGAAGTAAATTTTGCAAAATATATCTGCTTAGAAAGAACCCATTTTTCTACGAGTATATACATTTTAATGTAAATTTTGATAACCATAAATTATTATCTATAAATTATAGAATAATTCACAACAAAAATACCAGCGGTGCCATATTGATGTTTTATTTATTATTGGGAATACTGTCTCATCTAGTTATGTTCAGAGGAACGCTAATCCAAAGACAGAATAGACGGATACTTTAGGGAAACTCCCAGCCGAATCCAAAATTGCCTGGGTATTCCGTAAAATTGAAATTATATCACGCTATACCTATTCACTGCTAATTAAGGAAGCTTCCCTTTGAACCGACCTGGGAACTTAACACCTTCACAATTAGGGTACAGCAAATATTAGGGTCTCCTCTAAAATTTGTGTAACCTTACGGTTTATTTGTACTGCGGACAAGCATAGTCTTGCAAAATTCTGGTTTTGTGCTGGTTCATCACTAATTGGTTAATTAATTAGATAATTAGTTAAATTAAGGGAAAACTGAGTAAAACACTTCTCCCCAGAAGCCAAACATAGAAGTTGTATGAGAAGAATGTATTCTGAAAAAAATAGAGATGTAATATATGTTCTACTTATTAAAAAAAATTGAACTCGGGGCATTTTAGCTGTGTGAAAAATATGAGAGATGAAATGCTTTCATCGCACTTTGCGGTTAGATTTTATTACGGTTGACTTTCAATATAGGCTCCATCGACACGTTATAACGGTAGGTATATGAGACCCTTATCAAAAACAAGAAATCCGAAATAAATTGACACCCGGATTTCTCTAAAGCGTCAGCTTAGTAGGACAGTAGTGGCACCTTAACACTGTACTAATAAAATGTTAATAATGCAATTAACCTCTGTGCATTTCACACATAATAAAGGTCTGTAAAACTTTAAGATGTTAACATTTGCCCACCAGTAAGAAAAAATCATTTCTCATCAATATTTTAACATTCTAGTTCTACTTTAAAATAGTGATCAGTGAACTATATGCGAAGTGGTCACTTTAACTCCTACGTTATTTACTAATTGTAAGGTAGCTCTCTAATATGTAGGTCATTACATCTTATATACAATTTAGATTCCTATCTACAGATTTTAATCTGTATATTTTGTCTCTGTTAAATGTCATATTGTTATTTGAGTTTTATTCTATCTTTGTAACTTGCTATTGTAAAATATCTTTTAATTTTTTACCTATTAATTAAACATTATTAAGACTTAGAGGAGAAAGTTAATCAATAATAACAACGGCACATAAAAAAACTCGAGTACGAAGATGCCGGTAATTATTTTGCTAATAGTCGATAAAACACATTCTTAGGAAAGGTTAGCCATTTTAATTAACAAAATATCAACCCAAAGATCTGACATTCATTTCCGACGTATTTTGATGAGGTGAAAACGATAACGCAGTCAGAATTTATGCACTACCGATCAGTATATTATAAAATCTATATTTAAGATGAAAACAGACCCAAAAATTGCTCAATTATAGTCCAAAATTGATTTTGCTCTACATAATATTTGACATATCATTTCTGCCGTATTTTAACCAACTAAAAATGATACCGTAGTCAGAATTTATGCACAACCAGCTAGTATCTTGTAAAATCTATTTTTATGGTGAAAATAGACCCAATTTAGCCACTCAATTTAGCCAAAGAAGGAGTCTTCGATTTACTTAAACTAAAAAGATTATGGTTAGTCTTTGTTTCTAGAGTTACTTTTTTGTTTTCAAATGGTCTGTTCTTTTAGTTTTCGTCTTTAGTTTCCAGTACATCCCGTTCCAAAATCCAACAATAGTCAGCTAACATATTTACGTTCTATCTTCATTGATATCGTCTTTTCATTTCTTTGAGGTCCTGATGGAACCTTTCGCCCTGTTCTTCGCTAAAGTCCCCAACATTGTCTGGAAAGTAATCGAGGTGTTAATCATGTGATCTGAAGGTACACTGTAAAAAAATTTCACTCAATTTTACTCAAAAATGTATCAATTTCTGTCCACACCCGCTTGAGTGAAATTTTCACTCTATTAGTATGAGTACCAAAGCGATCAATGTGAGAGCCGACGAAAATGCTTTTGAATTTTTTAATACAGGATTGTTAGTAAAACTCTCGCACAGATTAGAATGAACCCTTTTGGCTTTCTGTGTCTGGAAATGTACAAAGCTGTTTAACTATTTGAAATAAGCATTCATCTTATATTTTTGATAAAATCACTTATTCCCTATAAGTGTGTGACAGCCAACGTAATTTGCATTTATTTTTAATTTAAATAACATTTCTTTACACTTATAAGGTTATATTTTTCACAGTCTATCCGCGATAATTTTTAAGATGCAAGCGCACCAAGCGGCGAAAGCAGTAAGCTCGAGACAAGGTAATTTTGACATTGCCGTTCGTGTTTACACATTCATTTGAACAACATTATTTGTCTTATTTGCCATTATTAGTAATTTTGTTATCAAACTGCGGTTATTTGACTTTTGTGTTATTTTATAGGTTTCAAATATTTCATAAATAAATTTTAAGGCAAGTATTTATGTCTACTTTATTTGTCTCTAGCATTACAATTTAATGTACATTTTATTAGGTTATAACTATGAACTTATTCATTGTGAAATACATTTCCTATTTACATATATGCCAACGAAAACTCTCGTTGTATATCAGAAGGAGAGGCAGTTTTTAAGGCTGATCATGTGGTACTATATGGGAAAATTGGACAAAGTTAATTTAAATTTAGAAATTTATATTATGTCTGCAAACTAGTGCCCTTACTTACTAACAACCCTCATGAAATTCAGGGAGTATTATCTATCGGCAATAATATTTTGAAAATTTCTTCAGTGGTTTGATGTAAACTTAATTCTGGATTTTTCTTGGACCATGAAGAGCAACTTTGAATTGAACAATAATAGTTTGACAGTTTATTCCTTCTATCCATAATTGCTGAAATTTTCCTCACACTATTTTCTTAAAATAGCAGTGTTCAAAAAACGAACCTAAACACAGTTTTAAATAAAATACAAAAGAAATGTCACACACAGAAGAAATGCTTACCTTGTTTCGCTAGTATCACTTGTCACCGCCAGAGGGCGAGCTCTTAGCTGCATTCGCGAATAGACACTGTGATATTTAATGTTTTCTTTTTTTTCAATTTTTTCAATAACATGAAAAGGAAAGCATAATTTTAAACAACGGTTTAACATAATTATATGTTATTATTTAGTATGTTAATTTCTTTTTAAATATTTAAAATTATTAATTTTTTCTTAAATATTTGAAAAAGCTTTATACCTTAGTTAGAAGAAATCAAAATCACTATCTTCAACAGTAGGTTATTATAGCCGGTGCTGAGACTCCCCCCTCCACTTTCGACCTTGGGATGACCTTG
>NW_019416525.1:3659464-3684119 GCF_000390285.2 Anoplophora glabripennis | reverse complement strand
CACTTCCATAAAACTTTCTTTTCAGTGAAACTTTCCATTTGATGCAACAAAACTTTCCGAAAATTTAAAACTGAAAATTGGGAATATATTATTTGAAAATGTAAAAATTTTCAAGTGAATTTCCTTAAAAAGGAAGTTTTTTTAAAAATAACCAGCATTTTCATATTAGGAAAGTTTTACCAGAATGAAATTTTTAAACAGGGTTGTAGGTTTAATTATCGCTTCCATAAAACTTTCTTTTCAGTAAAACTCCATTTGGCGCAATAAAACTCCAAAGATTTAAAACTGAAAATTAGAAAAATATGATTTGAAAATGTTGAAATTTTCAAGTAAATTTCTTTAAAAAGGAAGTTTTTTGAAAAATAACCAGCATTTCAATTCTGGGAAGTTTCATTGGAATTAAATTTTAAAAAAGTTTAAATTATCGCTTGCATAAAACTTTCTCTTCAGTTAAATCAATAAACCTTTCCAAAATTTAAAACTGAAAAATGGGAAAATATGATTTGAAAATGTTGAAATATTAAAATGAATTTCTAGAAAAAGGAAGTTTTTTGAAAAAATAACCATAATTTGAATTCTAGGAAAGTTTTATTGGTATGAAATTTTTTAAATAAGGTTTAATGGTCGCTGCCATATAACTTTCTTTCCAGTGAAATTTTCCATTTGATTCAATAAAACTTTCCATAAATTTAAAACGAAAAAAAAATGATTTGAAAATGTTGAAATTTTCAAATAAATTTCTATAAAAAGGAAGTTTTTTGAAAAAATAACCATAATTTTAATAAAATTACAAAAATTTAAAACTGAAAAATGGGAAAATATAATTTGAAACTTGAAATTTTCAAATAAATTTATAAAAAAAAAATTTTGAAAAAATAACCATAATTTTAATTCTAGTAAAGTTTTATTGGTATGAAATTTTGTAAACAATGTTTAATTCTCGTTTCCATAAAACTTTCCAGAAATGTAAATTCTTCGGTAACAGATTTAACTATTTGAAAAATGTGTAAATATATGGTGTACAAGGTTTAATTATCACTTCCATAAAACTTTCTTTTCAGTGAAACTGCATTTGATTCAATAAAACTCCAAAAATTTAAAACTGAAAAATGTGAAAATATGATCTGAAAATGGAAATTTTCAAATAAATTTCTATAAAGGAAGTTTTTTGAAAGACATAACCATAATTTTAATAATAAAACTCCAAAAATTTAAAACTAAACAATGGGAAAATATGATTTGAAAATGTTGAAATTTTCAAGTTTTTTGAAAAAATAACCATCCATTTAATTCTAGGAAAGTTTTATTGGTATGAAATTTTTTAAACAAGGTTTATTGATCGCTTCCATAAAACTTTCTTTCCAGTGAAACTTTCCATTTCATTCAATAAAACTTTCCAGAAATTTAAGTTCTTCAGTAACAGATTTGATTCTTTGATAAACGGGTAAATATGATTTGCAAATATTGAAATTTCCATACACACTTCTTTGAAAAGGAAGTTTTTTGAAAAATAATTCTAGGAAAGTTTTATTGGAATGAAATTTTAGAACAGTTTAATTATCGCTTCCATAAAACTTTTTTTTCGGTGATACTGTCCTTTTTTACCTTTATTAAACAAGTTTCCTCCTTATTTTTATCGGTCGTTTCTAAAAAATCGTTTCCATTTCACGATTCGACGTAATGTGGCTTTGTTCCAGACACCCGTCGAGCAGAAGGCGAGACTAAACAAGATACTGTTGAATCTCCTGGGCAAGATGCCCACGAAGCAGGTCCTGGACGTGTCGTACCTCCTGGAAGGCGGACGACGCAGGAAGAAGCAGTCGGAGAACGTCAGCGGTGGCAAATAACGCCCCGCTGGCCGTTGCTGTTGAATTGGGTGATATTTTTAGATATTTCTCTATTATGTTTTACAGAAGGATTAAGTAGGATGTTAACTTTTAGTGCCGTCGAGTCCCGATGCCGGGGCGTCGCGTGAGTTGTTCTGTTTTCTCACTTGGTAATTTTAACGGCTAGTCATAGTGTTGTTAATAATTTTATTGGCGGCGGCCGCCGATTATTTATTTGTACATAAAAACTGTTGCTTATATTGTCGGTGACGATTGGATTCTATCGGAGGTAATTTCTAGGGTACAAATTTTATCGTTTTCGAGATGACAAGTTCGCTTTATTATCAATTACGATTCCATTTTTTTTACAGAACGGTATTATCTTTAAATTAATTTTTAAACTCTTTTATTTTTAATTGTACATATTTTATTTTTCTAAGTTTTACTATTTATTACACTTAATTTATTCAGTGGAACTTTTAGGTTAGTTTTTCTTGCCTGACTAGGAAGTAAGGATTTAATAACACTATATTAATCAATGTTTATATCACGCTAGGATATATATACTTTTTATCATTAATAAAGTTGTTATATTTTCTAAGTTGGTACCGTATTTCTTCCAGACCGATCCATTTACCTTCCTAGAACAAAATTTTCCCTAGTTTAGTCCCAGTTTCCAGCTTAGGTGTTTCCTTTTGTGTCGTATGTGTGCAATTTATACTCTGATGCCGGGAGTAGAGTCGAACACATAAAAAAAACAATTTTGACAACCTTTTAACGCGATAAAACAATTTCTTAATTCTCCACATGCGTTTTTTTTCTAGTTTAGTCGCAGTTTCCACCTTAGGCGTTTCCTTTTGTGTCATATGCGTGCGGTTTATACTCCGATGCTAAAGTTTTACTGGTATGAAATTTTTTAAACAAGGTTTAATTATCGTTTCCATAAAACTTTCTTTCCAGTGAAACTTTCCATTTGATTCAATAAAACTTTCCAGAAATTTAAATTCTTTGGGAACTATTTGAAGAATGGGAAAATATGATTTGAAAGTATTGAAATTTTCAAACTTCTTTAAAAATGAAGATTTTGAAAAATAACCAATTTTAATTCTAGGATGGTTTGGAATTAAATTTTAAAACAATTCATTTTCAATTATCGCTTCCATAAAACTTTCTTTTCAGTGAAACTGCATTTGATTCAATAAAACTTTCCAAATATTTGAAACTGAAAAATTTGAAAATGTGGAAATTTTCAAATAAATTTCTATAAAGGAAGTTTTTTAGAAAATAATCATAATTTTAATAATAAAATTTTCCAAAAATTGAAAACTCAAAAATGGGAACATATGATTTGAAAATGTTGAAGTTTTTTGAAAAAATAACCATAATTTTAATTCTAGGAAAGTTTTATTGGTATGAAATTTTTTATACAAGGTTTAATGAGCACTTCCATAAAACTATCTTTCCAGTGAAACTTTCCATTTGTTAAAATAAAACTTTCCAGTTTAAATTCTACGATAACAATTTGATTCTTTGAAAAACGGGAAAATATGATTTGAAAATATTGAAATTTTCTACAAACTTTTTGGAAAAGGAAGTTTTTTGAAAAAAAAAAATTCTAATAAAGCTCCAAAAATTTAAAACTCAAAAATGGGACAATATGATTTTTGAAAATGAAATGAATTTTGAAATTTTCAAATAAATTTCTATAAAATGTAAGTTTTTTGAAAAAATAACCAGAATTTTAATTCTAGGAAAGATTTGTTAGAATGACATTTTGTAAACAAGCTTTAATGATTGCTTCCATGAAACTTTCTTTCCCATGAAACTTTCCATTTGATTAAATAAAACTAGAAATTTAAATTCTTTCGTAACAGATTTGATTATTTGAAAAACTGGAAAATATGATTTGAAAATATTAAAATTTTCATACAAACTTCTTTGAAGAGGTAGTTTTTTAAAAAAATACATAATTTTAATAAAACTCCAAAAATTTAAAACTCAAAAATGGGAAAATATGATCTGAAAATGTTGAAATTTTCAAATAAATTTCTATAAAATGGAAGTTTTTTGAAAAAATAATCATTATTTTCCAAGAAAGTTTTATTGGTATGAAATTTTGTAAACAAGGTTAATGATCGCTTCCATACAACTTTCTTTCCAGCGAAACTTTCCATTTGATTCACAACAATTTATTTATTCTCCACTTGCGTTTTTTTTCTAGTTTAGTCCCAGTTTCCAGCTTAGGCATTTCCTTTCGTGTCATGTGCGTGCGATTTATACTCCGACGCTGGGAGTAGAGTCAAACACATCAAAGAACGATTTTAACCATTTTTTAAAGCGATAAAATAATTTCTTTATTCTCTACACAGAAATTGTAATGTGCTGTTCATTTCGCATTGTGTTCCATCGTTACAAACCCTATTTCTTTTTGCATACAAAAGATGAACAATGCTGCGTAATTTCATGTTCCGTTGTGTGCAAGTCGGTAATACGTATTATTTTCACGTTTTAGTTAATCCCCGGTGTTTTTAAAAATGGAATTGCGAGTAAGTGCAAGGTATACTTTTAAAGTGACCAGGGAGAGAAGTTTTCGCGTACCGTTTATTAAGGATTGCATCGAACACAGAAAAATATCAGGTGAGTTTTGTTCGGAAATTTATTTTTTTTAGTACGCCGGTTAAATGGTATGCTTGTCCCGATTGAAAAAAGGAATTTTTAATATCGAAAATAACCTTTAACTGTTTAATATTGAGCACGATTTTTTTTTTGTGAAAATTCCTTTTCCGAAGATGAAAGAGCTTTCACGGGATTCGGCAAGAGGTCAACTTCAAAGGTCGTCTAGGGGTCAAAAACACATTTTAGAAAAAAACTTTTCAAACAAATGTATCACATTTTTCTATAAAAATATACTATTCGATTTGAAAAAACTGGTTTCCGGTCGGAACCGGAAGTTGAAAAATTCCCTAATCGATCGAGCAAGGTCCATTTACCAAAATTTTGGGTGATTTTCAAAGAGCTGTAACTCGGAGGGAAATTGTCGTAAACAGAATAAAAAAAAGGAAATTGAAGCTTCGAGTGTCTAGTTTTCGAATTTGGAGTTTAAAATTTTTAGCGTCGGCAGTTTTTGAGTAATCATAAGAAAGTCAACGAAAAAAAATAGCAAATTTTTTGCTTTTTTTTAAAAAGGCCTATGGACTTCAAAATTTTTTTTTGGGTAATTACGCCATAAAGCCTTTTAGATAATTTAATTATCTTCAGTTTGAGCGGTTCCGGAGCACTGTATGATGTTTTGTCACTGAATTATCTTGGAACAAAACAAAAAAATTATTTTTGACTTTGGCAATTAATTACTCGGGAAATAATGGTCGTACAGAAAATCCAAGCAGGGTTTTGAAAACTGCAAAGTATTCTCTACAAGTCGTAATTATTGGTTTTTGATAAAAAAAAAATTTCGAAGTGAAAATGTTGGTTAGAAAAAGGTAAAAAATTGCATAATTAGGCATATTTGAATAACTTGGCATAACTTTGCAAATAATGAATAAATTAAGGATATCGACTGTAACTTTTCAACCTCAAAGTGTCCTAAAGAAGCCCTGATAATTTCAAAATGCTGCGATTTTTTTTTCTTTGTGCCCGGAATGTTTAAATTTATCGTTTTTGCTGAAAATCGGTGTAATAAGAAATTTTTAACTTTTTATTCATTTTTTTTAAGTTAAAAATGTTTTTTTGGCATAACCCCTTTTTTTTTTCTTAAAAAACGTTCATTATTCTAAAAAAAATGAAATAGAAATTTTTTCAAAAAGTTTTTTCAAATTTTTTTATAATTTACACAACCTTCAGACTTTTTGCCCATTGACATTTTTTATCCATGTGATCAGAACTATCACAAAAAAATTAGCGAAAAGCCACTTTCCATAAGGATTCTGCAGGGTCCTTTATATAGCACTGAATATTTTGGAAATACTGTTAGTGCATTTTCTTTAGAAAATTCAAAACTTCAATGCCAATGAATTTTTTGAGCATTTGAGAAGTTTTTCAATTACATATTAACGATTTTGTGGTACCTAAGCTTATAGATTTAAAAAAAAATTTAATAATAGACTGGTTTTCCAAATAAAATGGAAGACTTTTTTCATTGAAATACAATAAAGTGAAATTTGTTTAAAAATTAATACAATTTTTAAAATTCCCGCCTGATCGCGCGCTCTGGTGGTGGCTTTTGAAATATCAACAAGTGCGCATGCGTGCGTAAGCTGCAAACCTAGCTGCAAATGCAATTTGGTTTTGTTAAAATCCATGTGAGAGTTGTTTTTGTTTGTGTTACGATGCAAAAATTGCAAAGTTTAACGCGTTTCGTAAATATATATAGTGGGTTTGTGCACATGTGGTGGTGTCATTAGAGAACGGGACAAATGCATCTTTCTGCCGTTTTTCCAGAGCTGTTTCAACCTAAACATTCACTTTATTGTGGAAAACAGGTAAGGCTATTTCAAATTTGACGCAACATTTAGGTTAGTTTCAAATTTAAACTACAATCTTAAACTGCAAAGTGACTTTTTATACGTGATTCGTACAATATGTAGGTGAAAAAAAATCATACGTTTTCTTACGTATAACTGTTAACTTAAATTGTTTGTTTAAATTATATAGGCTGCTGTTTGTGTAAAAACAAAAGCCTGCGGTTCTCTGTCCACGATGTGCGCGTACAAAACGAAGTTGAGCCGGCTTGCAACTACACACCACGGCTACGCGTTAGTAAAAGTTTAGCGTCGAGTGTAATTATTAATTATTGTGCCAACCAGAATAAATTACCCCGACCGATTCAACGGCTTCTACATAATGAAACAGGTATGGCTAGGAATCTAATCTCCCTTTTTTGTTTGCAATTTCGCGTTCAGAGAAATCAACTTGCACGCATGCGCGAAGATTTTAAAGTTTAACTCAAATGATTGGCATCTCTCAATGTAAATATCTACATACATATATTTAAAATATCTCTAGCTTTTGCATTTTTTATAACTAAAACATCACTAGTTTTTGTACCGTTACTGTTGAGGCTTCGGTTGGCTAATTGTGAGGTTAAACAACTGAAAGTGTACGAAATTTTGTCTACAATCACAGTACCAAGCTTTAACTGGTACCTAAAATATTTTATTATCCTCTAAAACAAGTTTCCAAGTAAACACACAATAAATAAAAAACATAATAATTTTATATGATGAACAAATTAATAAGTTCGGTAACAATTCAGTTCGGAAAATCCACAACACTCGCCATCAAATCGTTCCCCGTAACGATCCTATCGCTCAAAACACAAATCCGAGCACCCGTCAAAGTCTCCAACAAGTTACACGCCGCTATTTCGGCGTAGGTCACACCCCCTACAACGTAAATCAACACCGATCTCGTCTGCAAAGGATAACCCTTGTCGTTTCTTACAGACAAGGCACCTAACGGATCTAACTTCGACCTGACGTCGTCCACAGGTAGCGAATTGAGGATCATGCCGGCTATTTGAGTGATCAGAGGTATGTACGCACCACCATAAACGTAACTAGCGCATGTCGGATATTTCAGATTTATTTTATCCGGGTCCGGAGGGATCTGTTTAAGGTTCTTGGCGTTTATGTAGAAATCACTCGAGGTAAACTTCGGGATCTTAATTTTACTCTGTAAATTCAAGCTGTTGGAACTTTGTACCGGTTCCGATATAAAACCGGCCTTTACTAGGTTCAAAAAGCCGTAACCGTTAGCGAACCCGAACTGTTGCAAGTACTTGTGCCAAAACGTCCTGACTTCGCTTTCCGTTAGCTTTTGGGTGACGGCAAGCAAGCAGAACAGCCGTAGGGTCGCGTATTTGTCGTTTTCTGTAGCTAGCAGCTCGTCTAGGAAGTTTAAACTGTTCGTTTTCTCGGTATCTTTCATGATGTTCTGTTCGATGTGGTTTTGGTTCTCGTAGCGGTGTCCGAGGATGTTAATAATGCTTTCCGCAGCCAACAAGTGGTTCGTGATGAATTTTTTCCTTGATTTTGTCGCCTGGAGTTTCGTCTGGACGTAGTGCTTGATTTCGTCCAGCGCCATTTCCTTCGAGCTTACCTTTTCCGACTTAAGTTGCTTTGTTAAGTTACTCAATACGGACGTTACTTCGGTAAAATACCTGTTTTTTATGTCGGCGTACACACTGTCTTGGTTACTGTCCAAAGCGAAACTTACAACTTGTTTCGCTACGACAGGGTTGCATTTTTCGTCCAACTTATCGACTACTTCTTCTTTGTTCTCGCAAACGCCTGTACGGCAAGTGTAAACTTCGTTTAACAGTCCGGAATATGTACCGGGTGTAAGTAAAGCACTCGGGTAGTCTACGTTACGATCCACTATCACGAAAGCACCGAAATCCGAGTCCAATTTGTCCGTTTCGCCTCTGTCCTCGCATAACCTGTCGTACTGGTTCAATAGAGCAACGGAATATTGCCCCAGTGCCAGCATAAACCTCGGCTTGCCTATCACGAAGCACAGCTGCCAGAGGATTTTCGATAGATTCGACAGGAATAAAGCGTTTTGATAAACGAACAGCGAACTAAACACGTTCGGTATTTCCAAGCTTAGAACACCAACGTCCAAGTGTATCGGCATCCACTGGAACGAATGTAGAGCGATTGCAGTGTATAACAAGCCTAGTTCTTCCAATTCGTTCTCGAAAGTACACAGAGCTTGCGGGACGACTATAATGTGGAACTTATTTCTCGGAGGTTTTTCGATGTCTATCTGGGAGCGTATTTGGTCAACGACTTGTTTGAAGGTCCTCGTCTCAGAGTATATCATGTAAAAGATTGCGGCAGCTGAGAAATTTGGAATGACGTTTTCTGTTTTAAAGATTTTGTCCACGCCAAAGCTCCTGTAAAAATAACGGTTACATTTTTTTTCGTATTAAGTGTTTTAATACGTACTTCAACCATTTGACGCCACAAACTCTCTCTAAAGGTTTTATAAGAGAGGGTTCTAGGATCAAGTACTTTTTGTTGGGGTTAACGCACAGGATTTTGCTTAGTTGACTCTTGGATATTTCTTGTAGCGAGGACAGCTTCTTCATAACGTCCATAGTGGCCCCAAAATAATTGAATTTCACATATTATATATAATCTGTAGTGTTATATTGATTTATTTTTCTGCATATTTATTTACGTGTCACGACATAACCTCACTTATTAAGAATAGTGCGAAGAAACGAGAATTGACCACATTTATTCGATAATGCTCGACAGAATTGATGAGCTGTTTTATTCATAGTTTTCATCCATGTAATATTATTGGTCTGTTTAAACAATCCTAAGTTCTGATTGGCTCTACATAATCCGTCGTCTCGAAATTGCGAATAAAAGCACAGAGCCTAACTCATTGATTCTGTCGGCAGAATGTAACCAATGTTCTGTGGGTAAGACTAAGGGCAAGTTCGGTAATAATATCTAGAGCTCTTTGTCTTTCATCTATTACAATTAGAAAAGGATAAAACACATCCAGAGCATCTACGTTAACACCGAACTTACCCTAAACGAACTGAGAAACGAATGATTGACTTATGATGTGCGATGTTTCTACTGGTTCAATATTGTCGCTATTATCAAGCGAGCCCCTGTGGCCTAATGGATAAGGCATCGGCCTCCTAAGCCGGGGACTGTGGGTTCGAGTCCCACCAGGGGTAGTCACTTTTTTAATTAATTTTCCCAGTGAGCAATAATTGAGCGGTGAAAAATGCAGAAAAGTCAATTGTATAATCCAAAACTAAAAATTTTATACTTATACGAAGTTGTACATTATTTGTTTGAAACTATAATAGGATGTTCTTCTATTTGGGTATTGTTAGTATGTATTTATATTGACAAAAGGTGTCGCCTTAATACTTAAAAAGATTATGGAAATTGATGGTTTATAAATTTGTTAAATTCGAAATCAAAAATGAGGTATATTTCATTGGAATCCAATAAGCTTCAGTTGTTTTGCAGAGAACAAATATACAGGGTGTATCATAATTATATAAACGGCTGTAAATACACGATATTAGAAACAAAACAAGTTATAGTAAACAAGGGCCCGCTAACGCGCCATTTTCGAGATATACATATATACAGAACTCAAATTTTGTACACTTATTGTCGTTAACGTTAACTACTTTTGCGGGCTAATTCAGTTTTTATTCATACGACAGTGGCGGAGATTTTAGGATTGCGTGAGGTTTTTTGGCCCTAATTTTTACGTCTCTGGGAAAATTGACATTTTGAAGGTAAATTGCCAATGTTTTCTATACAAAAAGTTGTTCATCATCAAAAACTGTAACCCGAACCGTTTTCAAGATAAATAGCGTTTTATGGTGGAAAATATGAAAGAAATTGGCAACATGATTACAAAGAATATTTCAAAACTAAACAAATAAATAACAAATATCACAATTTGGTTCATCTACTAGTTGTCAAGTCGCATTAGTTTAATTTAAGGATTGAAGTTTCCTTAAAAACGAAATGCATTGAAATTTGTATACAGGGTGATTCGCAAATGGTGACAAAAAAATGAAACCTCGTATTTGGTGACTTTTAAGGGGAATCTTTCTTATACAACTTGTTTTTAATTTTTGAAATATATTAAAAACTAGTAAGTGAAATAATTTGAAATTGGGCACATGTATTCATTTTTGGTCAGCATTTGAGAATCACCCTGTATATAAATATCTCGAAACAAAGGGAGATATCGAAAACGAACAAAAGTAGCATTTTTATGAAACGAAGGACAAAAAAAATTTCTTCTATTTATCAAAGTAACAGGGCATAACTGACGCCCTATACAAGCAACACTAAAATTAGTTAAAAATTCCTATGTGTCATGTCAAAAAACGTAATGGTGCCAATTTTTTTGTACACCAGTACCTCCAGCTTCGAGATTTCCCAATCTTTCGCGGACACCCTGTATATCCTACCTAAACCTTAATTTTTCTGTTATTCGGGCCACCTGAATTGTTTTTTAACCTCGCCAAATTAAAAAACAATATAAAAAAAACCACAGAGCCTATTGCGTAAGTGCCACGATAGCACTGAAATCCGCACTATCCCACTTATAACCCAGTTATCCCACTTAGCGTCCGCCCACTCCTGGATCGCTTTCGCCGCCGCTGCGTCTGGCACCGGCCCTCCATCCGTGTTGAAATTGACAGTAGGAAAGTGATGTTCGGGCTCTGAGATAGCGCTCACCTGTTGGAGGGGTGTTCTCCCGATGACGTCAGAGGGTAGTTGGGCCTCGTGGCGTGGAAGCTGGTCGCTATAGTTACTCTAGTCAGGCGGCGTTGCCAGATTCTCAAAAAAAAATACAGTTCTGGGTTCTTCAAAGTTTTTTTCTCCGTTAGCGGTGACCCTTAACGGGTATTTGTGTGCAGCTTCGAAAATCTCAAATAAAGCATCTAGATACTTCAACATTTTTTCACATAGAAAAGACCTTTCAAATGGTTTTTGAAAAATTGAAATCGGTTGGTTAGGACGTCCACAGTAAATTTTTAAAGTTAACACTCTTTTTATTTTTAAACAATTAGATTATATTTATCGATTTGCAATTTAGTTTTTTTCAAAAATTATAATTTTAAGGTACTCGGAAAAACACTTTTTTTTTTTAAAAAAGTTAAATTCCGTTTATTGGTTCTCGAGATATAAGCGGTCAAAGTTTATCGGCATTTACCGTTAATTTATAAACAATTTAGCAATAATCTTTGATCNGGTGTCAATCTCTCACATTGACCCAAGCCAACATTCTTCCACCCTACCATACCTGCACAGAGGGTGCCAATCCTCCGTACAAGCAAATCTACGGTTTACCGGCCGCGGGATTCGAAACCCGGACAGATCGACACATCGATTTAAGTACTGACGCCTTAAACCGTGCGGCAATCGACCGTGTATGACCTTCATACTTGGCTCAAGAAAAGTTCATGTTATGTAGAATCATCACACCAAATTTCATCAAAATCGGTTCGATAGATTTTGCATAATTTTGCAATCCAGATTTGTTTTGCAATTTTCAAAATTTTGCACATCAAAAACCAAGGCCCTTAGATACTTGAAAATTTAATAATAATAATAATTTTTATTTCCTCTAAGACAAAATACAAATTTGTATAGGAATTGTCAAAATAAGTGCCTTAGAAACTAACCATAAAAAATTCGTCTAAAGTATAATAACAACTTGCGAGTAAAAAACCTTTTAGCACATTTTTAAAAACTTTTAAACTTTTAGCATGCTTAATGTGATCACTTAGATGATTAAAAATCTTAAGACCAAGACATGTCGGTGAATTCAATGAAATTTTATATTTATAAAAATTTATATGATATTTATCATTTTGCCTTGTATTAATGCAGTGAATATCCCTATTCTTCAAAAATTTATATTTATTTATACACACATAATATACAGATAATTCATAAATCCACAAACAACACAAAGTTAAAATTCGAAAATCCTTAAATATATTCCTACACGACACAGTATTCGTAACACCTGCCATACATCTTAATATATATTTTTTTTTTGAACAATAAAAATATCTGAAAATAAAGTTAAACTGTCTAATTTGTACATATTTTGTTATAAACAAAGTGTATTATTTATGCATTAAATATATTGCATATTTTACCCTATGCTATTACATTTTTTCAATGAACATATTTGTTTACGTATACAGGGTGATTCAAAAAACCGCTGACAGACTTCTAGGGTATGTAATACATAAAAAATTAAGACGAAAAGTCTAAATAAACATAGGGTCGGTTTCTGTAAAATAAAAGCGTAAAAATGACAAAAAGAAGCTTATAATCTAGTTTACTTAACTCACTTGTACACATTGACATTAGTGACAGGCGATGTTTAATTTTATTTTGAATAGCACAAGCCTACTATGCGAAACTGAAATGAATGAAAATAAAATTGGATTTACAAATTTTCTACAAAGGTGTTTCTCTTAAAAATGGTTGTTTTAATTTAAATTTTGCAAGAGACCAATTCGATAGACAATTGAACACTTTACACGAAAATAGTGCCCGTTTGACAAAATTAGCAGTGGCGTAGAAAATATTTTAAAAAAGGGTCACGTTGACCCCGTCTCTACGACACTGCTGCTCGTAAGATTTTGAGCAGACAATGTTTAATTTTACAGAAACTTTGACGCCCTGTATCTCGTTAAGGGGGCATTTGGGACCCTATGTTTATTAAAACTTTTCGTCTTAATTTTTTATGTATTATCTACCCTAGAAGTCTGTCCGCGGTTTTTTGAATTACCCTGTATATTTCAACACTGAATATGAATGTATTTAGTTATAATTATTACAATTATTTAAATAATTTTAGTTTAAACAAATTATTTTTTTTTTGTTTGGAAATTAATTTTTTTGTTAAATACAGATTAAAAAAAGTAAATAATAAAACTAAATTGCAAATTGATAACTGTAATCTAATTGTTTAAAAATTAAAAAAAGAGTGTTAACTTTAAAAAATTTACTGTGGTCGTCCTAATCAACCGATTTCAACTTTTCGAAAACCATTTGAAAGGTTGAGCAGTCTCTACTATGTGAAAAAATTTTCAAGCATCTAGATGCTTTATTTGGGGCGGTGCAACATTTTGAAAATTTTTTTTCAAAATTTTTTTCAAAACATTATTTTGCGAAAAGTATCCAACCGATTTTAATGAAATTTGATGTATTGTTTTATTATACTCTAAAGTTTTTTTTTACAAAAATTAGAATGCCTTCGGAGCAAATAAAATATTTTAAAAAAATTATCCAAAAAACTTTATTATTTTGCCTTTTTTTCATAAATTATTGTTATTTTGCAACATCGGTAATAAATTTAAACATTTTTAACGTACAGTATATTGTACAAAATTCAATTCTAAAACATTTTTCCTCTTCAATATCCTTCCAAAATGCATAGATTCCAAGATATAAGTAAAAAAACTCAGATAAAATTTTTTAATTTTTAAACATTTTTGCAATTTTGAAAATGTTCCGGACCTCGCCCAGATCTAGGATCTACACTTTTACTATGTGAGATCAATATACCTCCAAAATAACTAGAAAAACTTTTGAAATACTTTGAAAATGTACAAATTGTGACCTCTTTCCGCGTGTTACTATTATAATTTTTTTAATTAAAACGTAAAACGCCCCACCGTATTTCTTTCGAGTCGAGTGTGTTATTTGCTGTTGCCGTTTCGTCGTTTTTAACCGTAGATCGCGACTAGACGCGGCAGCGCCGCTTTCGGCGTTTCAGTCCGACCAGAGGGAACCCAAGAGAACTCCGCCGCAGTCTATCAGAGCCGTCGAGGTGGAGAAGCCCCTCATGGAGTGCGTGGAGTCGGTCGGTGGCGCGGGGTTGGGGTCGCGATCGTCAGACACGTGTTGAATGTGGCTGGACTGGCTAGGACTTTTTATATTTCAGCAGGAAGATGATATACAGCTGATGTGAAGGTATATGTGGCTGGTCGTATGCGGGGAGTCGCGTTTTTTACTTTTAAGATATCGGCGGGGTTGAAATTGTCTTCGTCGTTGCAGCGGATGAGTCGTTTTGGACGTTGGGGTGTGAGGATGAACGGCGGGTTCTTGTTTTTCGACGCTATTTTGTTTAAATACTCGTATTGTCTAGACTACAGACATAAATACTGTTAGTCGCACAAGAAAGGATGTTTTCTGTTTAAAAATATAAATGAATTGTCTTCCTTAAAAAAAAAAAAATGAATTAATTACCTCTATTTTAGCAAATCGATATGAAATTAAGTATATTATAATATTTTTTATTAAGTCTAAATGTGAAAATTCTTCTATAGGCTGTTTTCGAAAGCTATATGTTAAATTTAAGAGGTTGTTTTTGGGGCAAAGAGTCTTACATGAATCAAAGAATTAAAGCTACTGTTTTGCGAGACTCGGGCTCTTGAAATTTAGAAAAATATATCTAAAGATCTTCGAATTAGTTGATGAAAGTTTGGCTAATGCCACAACTAATAATATGTCATTTTTAATTTACTATTTTCAAATAAGCGCAAAATTTAACAAATTTAATACAAACTTCTGTAACTCTGTAACTGTCGTGATACATAACTTTGTTATTTTAAATGGAACTTCCTGTATATAATTTTTCAAATGGAATGACCCATATTAATTGTTATGGGTGAATACAAAATTGAATGCCCTTTAGACTGATATAAAGTTGTCCATACTTATCTCTAAATCAGGTTCTTTTCTAAAGTCCGAAAAAGTAGCTATGTAACAGCGTCAAGAATTAATATGGGCCATTCCATTTGAAAAAAAAAAGTTTTTCAACTCGTAAGATTCTTAAATGTAATGACCTACACGATTCCAGGCAACTTTTATTAAAACCATTTTTTTATATTTTACAGTTGCAAAGTTACAGAAGAATCCTTCTTAAATGGAACACCCTGTATATCTAAAATTATACAATTTCCATAAACAATTGTTAAAGATATAATGCAAAGTATTTTTATTTTTTTTTTACACTATTTAAAACAATATTTCAAACAAAATAATGAATTAAAGAAGGTTCATTTTTCAAATAATTTCTTTTGCGAAATAAACATATTGAAATTTATGCCCTTTGCATGATTTTTATTTGTTTATTTAAGGTTACAAAGTTTATAAGTTTATAGTTATGGAAAGTATAGTCTTTACGCGGAAAACACGTGACGACTCGCCGGTGGTTCTGGATTAACTGATTCTCTCTTCTCAAGCATCGCGCTGCCGTCAACGACCGCGCCGCAGGTCAACTGAACATCTGTTATATTCTCCCCCCTTGGATCTGAAATCGAGAACGATGAGGAGCCAACATGAGGTGGTTTCTTATTTTTTGGAGGTCTTCCCCTCTTCTTTAATACTCGAACGGGTTGTTGGTCGACCTGACCAATGAATGGGGTCAACGAGGAAGAATGATACACCCCCAGTGGTGTAATACCATCATAACTAATTTCATAAGTAGTAGGAGAAACCTTTCGTGTTATGGTGTAGGGTCCATCACGCTTTGGATTGAATNCTAAAAAAAACCCGGTTAACAGCTAGAAAATAAAATTTCTTATAAAAGTTGTAGAGCATAAAATTCTACATAAAAATGGTCTATTGACTTTTTTTGTACTATTAAAATTAACAGAGTTGGGGTTTCTAGAAGTTAAGGGATAATTTCAGAAATTCCAAAAAATCGTAACAAGCAGAAAAATTAATGAATTTTTCAATTTTTTTCTTCAATCAACTAAAAAATTTAAACTTTCTTTTCAGGGAAATAGATAATGTTTTTTAATTTTTAATAAAAAAGTTATAAAAATTTCAATTTTTTAGTCGTTAATTTCTATGTTTTTTCTATGCCATTCGATTGATTATTTGAATTAGTATTATTATTATTAATGAAAAGTTGCTTTCGAAATTTTGTTTTACGACAATGAAAAATCGCTTTCGCTTTGTGAAATTGTTATAACTTTTTTATTAAAAATTAAAAATATATCTATTTCTCTGAAGAGATAGTTTAGGTACATTTTTTAGGGTAGATTGAAAGAAAAAAATAAAATTCATTCATTTTTTTGCTTGTTATGATTTTTTAAATTTCTGAAATCATCCCTTAACATCTAGTCTCCTAACTCTGTTAATTTTAATAGCAGCACCAGAAAAAGTTAATAGACCGTTTTTATGTAGAATTTTATGCTCTACAACTTTTATAAGAAACTTTTTTCTAGCTTTTACCCCTTTTGAGTTATCTTGAAAAACCTCTTTATCTTGGTTGGCCTATCTTGGAGGGTTGAAAAAAAAATACTGTCACTTATTGTTATTATATACCTCAAACTAACTTATATCAAAGATTCAGGCAAGTTGACCACAATTGAGATTTAAAGGCTCATTTAATTGGATTTTTCAGTTTTGCTTAAAAATAAAAAAAGAGCTTTTGAGACAAATGACCTTCACAGTACTAAAGACAATAGTTCGACTTATCGTCAGTAAAAATTTGGAATTTTTTTATCAATTAACAAAAAAAATACGACGAGTTAAAATCAAGTATCAATTTTGTAGGCAGAAAATCGTGAATTTTTCAACATTTTCATTACTAATTAAAAAATGGGATAACGAAACTAACTGAAATTTTAGCACGCAATAGAGTAATAGTGAGGCTCTACAGGGTGTCCCGAAATTCATGCAACAAAATTTGGTCATAGATTCTTAAGACAAATTTAGGGGACCCGTATTTTACGAGAATTACTAAACTTGGTACACAGGGGTTTTATGATTTATGTAGAATCTCACAGTGCTACGCTTTTTGGCGAGAAACCCCCTTAAGACACTTTTTCGTGGGCCCCTTGTCTTTGGAACCAGAAAAATTTGGTCGCAAATACCTTTTTGTCTCTTGATATTTGTTTCGTAAAACGCAATGTTTTTGAGGAAAATGGCGAATCACGATGTGCATTCGATCACATTTTGACATTTTTCTCGAAAACATTGCGTTTTACGAAAAAAGTATAAAGAGACAAAAAGTTTCTAAATTTAATGGCTTTCTAGTGGATAGAAAATTTTTAAGAAATTTATATATGCGACAAAATTTTTTTGGCTTCAAAGACAAGGGGGCTCACGAAAAATTGTCTTAAGAGGGTTCCCAGCCAAAAAACGTAGCACCATCAAATTCCACATGACATGAAATCCCTGTGTACCAAATTTAGTGATTCTCGTACAACAGGGTTCTGAGATTTAAAAAAAAGATTATTCTTAGGGGCGGTCACTTGGCAAAAAGAAAAAATACGTGTCCCCTAAATTTGTCTTCAGAATCTGTGACCAAATTTTGTTGCATGAATTTCGGGACACCCTGTATATGGTCCAAATTTCAAATTTTTTCGCCCCTACGTTTTCTTAATATCGATTTCCAAACTCAGGGGTCTATTTCATTTATTTCGATAGTAGTGTTATAACATTCCCGACCCGCTGGGGAAGCTCGCGACTCGTCCGCCGCACCGACCGACGAATAACGACCAGCCCCGTTTTCCAGAGCTGCCTTTCGCAAAGGTAAGCCACCGGAAAAACCAAAAAGCGCCACTGCCCTAGTGTTAAAAAGAAATAAGTAAATAGAAACCTCCGAATACACGCTTCGAATCCGTGGAGGTATGTCATGTTGTGAGGACCCCGCTTGCTCGCACGCGGTGGTTGCCGCGGCAACCAAAGAAGCAACACACTTAACGGACAAGGAGAGGGAAATCATCCTTGACGTCCTGAGCCGCGACGAGAGGCTGAGGCGGGATCAGCAAGTCCGTGTGATGTAAGTTTATTACCGATATTTTGGGTGATTTATGTGGTTCGGGGTCGGCCGCGGTCACAGCAGTCCCCCGGGAGATCGAGGAGAATATTCAGCGATAAAATATTTTATTCTATACGTCTCTTTTACACAGGCTGTCTTAGGGTGACGCGAAAGAAGTGTTCAGTTATGTGATCACTCGTCAAATAATAATAATAAGTTTAATTTCATGGATTTTCGTGTTTTCGGGACCTAAATGACCTGTAGTAACAGTCATTGAAGCTTTTCACCTCCGAATTCTTTGAAACTGAACCGATCGACTTGAAATTTGGCAGATAGTTAGAGAAAATGTCAATGGACATTAGTGACATAGCGCCGATTGACGCTTCCACACTGTTGGGGGTTCCAGGGTGTGTATTTTTTTAAAAATAACGCTAGAAATCGATAGAGAATCAAATTTCGAGCAAATAAATATTCGAAGAATTTTTTCGAGAAATCGATAGTTTTTTAGTTATTCACGATTGAAATTATTCACATTTAAATTACAATCATCATCACAACACATCACATCACAATCACATCACATCATCACATCACACACATCATCACATCACACACATCATCACATCATCACATCACACACATCATCACATCACATCACATCATCATCACACATCACATCATCACATCACAATTATTCATATATTCATTATTAGTTATTCACGATTGAAATTTTTATTTCAAATAATTGCACCGTTAAACCATTCCAAGCTTTTTAAAAAGTAATTTTTTATCATTTTTGTCAATACAGGGGTGGTTTTTAGGGGTTGAAAGGGAAAAATTCTTTTATTAGCTATAAGGTAACTTTTATTTTAAATCAATCATTCTAAATCTTTAAAATTTAATTTTTTATTATTTTTTGCATAGAGGTAGTTTTTAAGGATTAAATAAAGGGTCGAAAATATCAAATATTCATAAAACATGTTCGAGAACATGGAACATTATTTATTCTTTGTGCTTGAACAAGATTTTTGTCAATAAAATGCTTAAAACTTATTTTTTTAATGTTTTTCACTTAGCGGTAGTTCTTACCCCTAAAAAAAACAAAAATCGGGCCTATGTCACTATTGAACTTGAGCCTAAGATGAGCCTTATTCTAAATTTTCATGCAAATCCACGCAGTTTCAAAGAATTCGGAGGTTACAGCTGATTTTCAGCTTCAATGACTGCACTACTGCGTTGCCCCACCTAACGGCGCCCATGTTTGAAATATACAGTGAATGAATTGAGTAATAAGTACACAAAAACAATTTTATATGCACCATATTCCGCCTCCCTCTAGGCTCGTTTTCCCCAATAAACCATCCCCCCCTAGCAAATCCTCTAAACGGTTAATTATACCCTCGCCAAACAAGATCCCCCTGGTTCACTACAGATATTCCTCGTCGTCGAGGCTTCCAATTGGGAGAACAAAGAACACACTTCAGTGCGAAATGGTGCTTTATTACTGCACTTATCGCAAGAAGGGCTCTACGGGATGAAGTATGACGCCGGCTGTATTACGGAATATATTGGCAGGTCTTGTAGAGACGACGGACGCGAAGATAAATATTTTAATCCGTAAGGTTCCGTGAGAGCACGGAGGTTCAATTTTGTTTTTTTTGCACACCGTAATTTAATAAAATCGTTTCGGTAGCACGTTATTTGTGCCAAGCATATTTTTATACGATAAAAATTGAGTTGGATCTCGTTCTGTCTCTAATCGGTTGTCACTCATTTGAAATCCACCCTTTGATGGACGTGTCGGATAAAATAATCCTGTTTTTATTCGTCCCGATAAATATCCTTCAAAATGCTTGATACGTTCGTGTAGGTCTCAAAAAATGACAAGTTTTAAAGCAATTGCTGTGCGTTATAAAATAGAGGGGTGCGTATTTGAAAGGACGTCATATACAGGGTGTCTCAAAAAGACTAGAGCTAGATCATTGTCAGTGGTCATTGACAGTGAAATTCATAGACTAAACAGAGTGCTTTACAGAAATAGTAAAAAATACGTATTTTAGAAATTTTAAAAAATATTTCAAATCTATAAGATTAGTATTTTTTTTTAGTTTAGTTCAGTATTCCGGCGAATCCCCCTAACAAGTTTCTAACAATTTTTTTTTAATAATCTGTCGATTCAGTTGTCTGGTTGTTCAACTGTGAGCTTTCCCGAAGAGAAGGTGCCATTCTACAAGCATCAAAACCCGACACCTACTTGGACAGGCGTCGAAATAAAAAAAAAGGGCACCTCTACACTTAAGCGTGTCCGGTTGCCGGAAAATTCCCGCGGAGCGCGCGAAATATTCCCCTTCCTCTTATTTAACCCCCTGAAACCGGTTCGAAGCCCGGAAATTCTATTTGCGTCGCCGGTGGCTATCGATCAACTAATAAACTTAATAAAACAAAAACTGACAATTAGTATATTTCCCGTGCACGCGCGGGGATGATCCAATTAATTTTTGCACCGATTAAATTCGTTGCCCTAGTGATACCGGTGGCGGCACCACCGCTATGTAATCGTTATCTGTTTCATCATTCCGAATGGAGATACAATCGCCCGAAATTGATAAGGTTAAGTGGTTAATTTCGTAATCTGGCGGTTTCGCTAATGTCTCTGCGCGGATTCATAATTCATGGGACCTCGTTACACAGAGACGACATACTTTCATTACCCGCAGAAGCATAGTCACGACAAGCCGCGTCTGGGTCCGACAATTATTTTAATGCAAGTTGTTGAGTCGTGATGAGACACGTCTGGAGATGTACGAGATTAATGTGATAAATTTGGACAGTTGCGAGACGAGATTATAAACCGTAGAACTAGCTAAGGCTTAAATAACGCCGTTTTGGTGCTGTAGAAATCATCATAAACGAAGGCTTAAATGTTTTTAACTCTCTGAGAGGATAGATTAATAGCGCTATGTTCGTTGTGTGTTTTTTTTTGTCTTCAACCTCAAACAGATTGCAATTCCACTTACCTTCCCGAAAACCTTACGATATATAGATATTATGTTCGCGAATAGCTATGTTCTCAGATAGCTATGTTCGTTGATAGCTATGTTCGCAGATAGTCGTCTGACCACGAAAACAAAAAAGAAACTGCTCTTGTATCACATTGAACAAATATAAATAATGAAATTCGCTATGTTTATTAGAAATATCCACCATTGCTTTAAACGTTCATAGCCATACAATAAGTTATGTTCGCTGATAGCTATGTTCGCAGATATGTCGAAGCAGATTAGCTTCACGGTTATATTTTCATTGATAAATAGTAATGTCTGCATACATCAAATATCCCGTTGTTTTATTTTTCTGAGGATGAAAACAAAAAGGAAACTGCTGTTGGATTACACTAAACACATATAAATAATAAAATTCGCTATGTTTATTAAAAATATCCACCATTGTTTTAAATGATCATAGCCACACAGAAAGCCGACGATATGTAAGCTATGTTCGCTGATAGCTATGTTCGCCGATAGCTATGTTCGCATATATGTCGAAGCATATTTACTTCTGGGTTATATGTTTATAACGCCATTTCAGTTTGTTTTCATCTCCATCAGCCTTAATTATTGCAGCCACAAAATAACCATTAAATTGTTGGTATCGTTAGTTAGTATAGCGATGTGTATATCCTGGCATGAAATAATTGTGACTACTTTTAGAGTACGCAGCGAACATAGCTACTGTAGCGCTCTGCGTGACCCTAGCATTAGCCGCGTAATAGTAATCGGCCATCCTGTCCCATTGACGCCTCGCGCTGGTACAGTCCTGGGTTTCTTGGGATCGATACGAATATGACGAGATTACTTGCAGGCTTCGGCCGGGAGAACGACTCCACGTTAATGAGAAAAGAGGGCAGGCGGAAAATCGCGGGAACAAAGAGGGCTAATTATGATTTACCGGGCGATTTTTATCTGTCATGTGGGCGAGGTGGCGTTTTGTTTGAGGGCACCGAAAAGGTAGGCCGTTGTGTAATGTAATAACGGGTGCGAGTTACGCAGTTTAACTATAGAGACAAAAGGTCTTTGTTTCCGAAAGTCACTTTGACTTTTACTCGTCGCGTTCGTTCGGAACAAATTCCAGGTTAGGTCGTAAAAACGTTGGGGCTTACAGTGACAACTACAAAGGGAAACCTTCACAAAATACTTTAAGAAACTAAAAGGACGTTAATTATTTTCGGAATACGGGATTCGAGTAAACAAACGTACGATTCGCGTTTCTTAAGGTCAAAGGTAGCTCCGTATATGACCCTCATTCACAGTTACGACCCTGTACAAACAGTTTCTACGCGGAACGTCTCTCTTCGTCACTATCACCTTGTTCAGCTAGCAAGAAGTGCTATTACTGTCTAACGCGTCGAAAGTTTCCTTAAAATAAACGGCATCTCATTAATCCCAAGTCGTCGTAATTATCGGGACGTGAGAAAGTTGTGCAAAATCACATTTAAGTATCGACTTGGCTTTGTCACAAAGATACAGCTGCTTGCGCAACGCCGTTACCGGCGACTGAATAATCTAATGACTGTGCTGTTGTGCAATTTTTTCCGCATTTAATTGGGACTGTAATTTGTAGTCGTTTGTTGCCCATTTTGCAGATACTCGTATCAAAAATAGTGTTCCCTTTGTACAGGGTGTCCCAATATTCCGTGTACACGGTGAATCGTTCTTACCTGGACAATATGTCCGTGTAAAGCAGCTATACCTGGATTGTCTTGGCAATTACTCTTAACAAGATGCAACAATTTGTAGAAAAACATCATTTATTCATAATAGACTTAACATAATAACCAGAATATAAAGTATATAATGTATAAAGTTGAATGATATGTACGATAAACACGTGTGCATGGGGAACCGCGGAAAAGTGCACGTGCATATCATCTGCTCTGCGCCCGTCGCATCGATATCCAGCGGATCGTAAAGTATCGGTAATAGAAGTGTCGCATACCTGCATTACATTTTCAAAGTCAATGCAAGCATGCGGCTACCGTACCTTTAAGAAGCCATTTGTTTTTATTGAACAAAATCGGATAAGAAGAATAATAATTAGAAAGAAAATGCTGAAGATTCGTAGACATTTACCGGACACTCTGTATATTCAATTTAGTTCCACCTACTTGGACAGCTTTTTTACTTGGAAGCGGGTGTCTGACCTAAAAATGCGCCCTTTCGCGACTGTTTACCATGAAGGCGTGGGGTTCGCAAACATGTTCAGAGTTCATTTGGTGCGTGAGTCGTAGTCAAACAGAGAGCTTCAATTAGGACTTCCGGACAATGTACGGGGCTCGGCGAGCCATGTATTTGAAATCCAAACAGCGCGACATTATTTGACGAGATCGAAAACGGTTTTGCAAGCTGCCGACAGCAGCGAGGCAAGCAAACCTTGTTGAGATTTAAAATGAGCAGGGCAAGGACAACGGTACACAATTATAGAATCAATCAATCTTTAGACAGAGGACTAGAGACGCTTAAAATATGTACCGCTTTTCCAATGTAATAGCGATTAATATTATAAAATTTTAGATTTATTGAAATTCTGCTAATAACAATAAACGAGTGTGATCTACAAAGCAACAATGAAAATAGTAATAATTTGGAGGGTACTAGTTACATAAAGTATCAGAGTTGACGTTCGAACACATGACGGTTCCGTAAGGGTCCTGTAGCGGTCTGCGCCTGAGATTCGGATGTTTGGCCCGTTCGGATTTCGTCCGTCTTTGAAATATGCTCGAATGGCTTTCAGTCTTCCCAAAATTCAGAACCGAAGTGATTTTTCCGCGCTTCTAAAATGAATGCTGTGTACAAGTCTCGTACGTCGTGTTTTTATATAGTATTGGTCGTTTAAATCAGAATAATTATAATTTAAACTAAAAACTATCTACCTAACCTCACTTATTTCATTCCGAGGATAAAATTCGCATCTACCACCGCTTCCTATTCGGTTAATCTCTATGCGGTGACTTGATCCTTTCCCCGCGTAAGTCCGTGTTTGCGCTGGTCGTACTTGTTTTCATACCATTCGGGCCGTAATTATAAAAAAACAATTGCCTGCGGCGATAGTCTGTTCGTAAATAAAAACAGTAGCGAAGCTAAAAGCGAACGCACGGCAAAGCTAGTGCCTCGCGGAGAGATCGTAATTTATGTATTAAAATAAGACTGCGGATATTGAATTGCCGCAGTGAGTTGTTGAGAAACAAACGCATTTATTTTAGCTTTTGTTTTAATGTGGATATTTTAGATACTTTATAAATTGTAACAAATTGGAAATACAAAAAAAATTTATCACAATGGAAATATTACCTGACCGAACTTTAGATCAAAAATAAAATTAATTAAAATATAGCAGACAATAAAATAGCATAAAATTGTTAATACAAAGACTCTGAATATAAAATAAGTATCAAATAAGAATATCATATAGTATAAAGGAGATAATTTTAAATTTAACTCATAAGTGCAAAAATAATTTGAAAAAAAAAA
>NW_019416525.1:3547462-3656943 GCF_000390285.2 Anoplophora glabripennis | reverse complement strand
CTTTGACTTGGACGAGAGATGGGCGCGAGTATCATTTCATTTCTTTAGAACTAAATTAACATAATTCTCGTTGTTTTACCAGTTCACATGATTTACGGATTTTAAATAAAGGATACAAATCTTCGCGAGGATAATACGATATATTTGCTATATATAATAATTATATTTTAAATAGTTTACACACAATACATTTTTGAATGCGTACGCATCTTTACCCGAATTTGACGCGCAATATCTCCGATGTCCGAGGTCTGTAGGTTCGCAGTGTGTACAACTGCACTCGATTATTAGCGCTGTTGCCACATCTACATATTTTTTATGCGTTCATTAAATATAATTTAAAGCTACTTAAATGTGATATTTTTATGTTGTTAATTAGTCAATATGTATGTTATGTGCATATTGAGTAAATTTCTTTGCTATATAGATATTGTTTATCGCAAATAATTTCAATAGAATTTAATTTTTTCAGGTTGGTAGCGAGTTTTAGTCCCATAAGAAAAGCATAAGACCCCCCCTGCGGTCCTCACTTCCGTTGGACCCCGATATACCTTCTTAAGACATATTCGTTTACAAATTTTGCCACCTTCATCTTTAGCCAATTTGAAGATAATTAAGAAAAACTTGACACTATATATATATATCTCGGAAACGTAATTTTTTAAAGAAAAACAGGTATACCTGCATTTTATTCCCAGAACTCTGAAACATCACGATCACACCTTTGAACACTTTTACCAAGAACGTCTGTTTCATATGATTGTAAGCAAATGATTTTCCATAGGCGGCGCATCAATTGGGGCTCCAAATTATTTGAGCGAGATTCAAGAACAAGTTTTAGTTTTCTTTTTACAATTCAGAAGGCAGCTACAGTACTTGCATGTATTATACATTTTATTTTATTCGTCTTTTCGCAGCGAATTTTCGTAGTACGTCCCTGTCCGCCGTTACCCTCGTCATGAGCGATAATTCTTCGCGACGTAATAATTTCAGCCGCGCTGAAACGATTATTATTCGAGACGCAAGCCGTCTATATCCACATCCCGGATCAGGCATGATTTATCGGTATCGGAAGGAACCGTTGTCGGTTTTTCGACAGATTAGATTTCCGCGGTTTTAAGCGTGCCAATTATCGGTTGGCGAACGCCCAATATATGCTGCTTCCGTTTGCATAACGCATAATTAAAGAGTAAAAAATTATTCAGTTCATATGTACGTTTTGAGGACTCCTAGCTAAGGGAGGGTAATAGTCATCATTTAAGCGCGCGCACGAACGCGTTTGCCAAGCCGTACGTCGAGAAAATTATTTAGAATCGTATCTCCTTTGAGGATGAAGACAAAACTACTCCGAATACACTTGTACCAGCGTAGATAAAAAATACCACGATGTTTCTGTCTTCATCCCCGTTCAAGGAAGCGATTGCTGTTTCTTTTTATTTATTATAATTTTTTCCAGAACGAGACGAACACGTTGGAACGGTTTAATACCGATGTTATCTTCTTTCACCTGCGGCGCATTGATTTATACGTTGCATTAACCCGTGCGGTTTTCTAGTATGCCCGTGAGGCTTTATTTGCAAAACGGATGCTGTCGGGCATCTATCTTTATCTTTGGATTAGCTCGCAATTATTTTAGCAGGCACCTGGTTGTCTACAAAGCCCATGTTAGCCTTTTTACCGGTGGTAAATTGAAACGTCTGGCTGCGTTCCTAGTTAGGCCGGGAAATATAGAGTTGGACGCGACTTTTCGTTTCCGCAAGCTGAATTTATCACTATAGATGCTAAATATTAGTTTCCGCAGTCATAAAAATGGGTGGCAGATTGTTTATAGGGTGGTTAATTGTATAATTTTTACGTAAATTCACGTTTTTCGCTTATAACTTTTTTTTCCGTTCATTTTCACGAGAAAACAGTAAGGTAATTTTTTTTCGTCTTCAAAAAACCTACAAAACTAGCCCTCGAGCGTCGAAAAATATTAATTAGATCAAAAGTTATAAACAGAAGAAGAGAGAAATTAACTAATTATTAGTCTGGACGATCCCCAGCATCTTCCATAATCGGACTGATTTTTTCATGGTAGATTTCATAATAATACATTGAAATCTATATATTTTTTTTTAATTTCAAATTTGCAACCTGGAATTTTTTTATTTTTTAGCCTTAGTTGCAAAATGAAATCTACCACGCACGAACGTGATATAGTTATATATTACATTACATTACATATTCGGAAAGCTTATGAAAAGAGCTTTAAGTTAAAAAAAAATCGTCAAGATTCGTTAAAAAACAACGGATTTACAGACTGTCAAATATATTATTTTCAAGCGAATTTCGCTTTTTTAACGGCAGGACTATGAATATTATCGTTATTTTCTTTGGACTCGCTGTAGTTCGCTTCCCCCACCCTTCCGCCGCGCCACGGCTCGCCGAAAAATCAAGCGACCCACTGACTTTTGACAATATTTCTTATGCATTTAACATACTTCCACAAATAAAATATTTTTATCTGGGAAAGTACTCGGGTTGCCGGTTATGACAGTATTTTTTTTGCCGCTACCACCCTAATTTGTTTAACAATAGGCCGTCAACTTTGACAGTCTGTAACTCCGTTGTTTTTCAACGAATCTTGACGATTTTTTTTTAACTTAAAGCTCTTTTCATAAGCTTTCCGAATATGTAATAATATATAACTATATCACGCTCGTGCGTCGTATATTTCATTTTGCAACTAAGGCTAAAAAATAAAAAAAATTCCAGGTTGCAAATTTGAAATTAAAAAAAAAATGATAGATTTCAATGTATTATTATGAAATCTACCATGAAAAAAATCAGTGCGATTGTGGAAGATCCTCGGGATCGTCCAGACTAATAATTAGTTAATTTGTTTATAAGGCCATAACTTGTAAACTATTCAACTTACCGATTCCAGATTTCGTGTGAGTTATTAGACAGTGATAAGGAATGAGAGGATGCGATGCCAAAACGTTCTGGTAATAATAACGCAGTTTATAAATGTTTAATTCAAAAGTCATAAATAAACTTCTTCTGTTTATAACTTTTGATCTAATCAATATTTTTTGACGCTCGAGGGCTAGTTCTGTGGGAAGACGAAAAAAAAGTACTTTGCTGTTTTCTCGTGGAAATGAACGGAAAAAAGTGATAAGCGAAAAATGTGAATTTACGTAAAAATTATACAATTAACCACCCTGTAAACAATCTTCCCCCATTTTTATGACTATGGAAACTAATATGTTATTGTACATAATAGGTCTGTTCCAACACGAGTCAGGAATTGGTTCCGAACTGTTTGAAATGTGCATCCAACTAATTCTTGTGATATATTCAGTGAAGACACATTTAGAACTTAGCTGGCCAAACATTTCAAACGGTTGGGAACCAATCCCTGATTCTTGTTGGAACAGACCTAATATTTAGCATCTATAGTGATAAATTCAGCTTGCCGAAACAAAGTCGCGAAATGGTCTTTTTCCTGGCCTATAGTAACATGTCAGTCAGATTAAATTTGTAGGGCAAGTAATGGCAGTGCATACTTGTATATTTTTATGCAAGCTCCGATTTTAGATTTAGCTTGGGCATTTTCTCGGAGATCGTTATTCTCCGGCTACTTTTTTGAGTTTATTTGAAGTTATTGAACAAGTTAAATTGTGTCTTGGGACTCTATGTCGACGTACAAGCATAATTTGACCCTTTAAAGAAACGAAAAGAACGTATGCACGCGGTTCGAGTGATTGTCGGTGGTTTCCGAGAGATAGGAGGTCAGGTATGGAGGGCAGCTGTACGTTGGAGCGTGGGCGTTTTCTGCCTCTATGTGAGAGGCAGAAAACCCGCATCACACCCAGAGAAATAACAACAATTAGGACATAAAATCGGGAAAGTGTTAGTCGTTGATGAAATTTCAATCCAATAAATCAAAAATGACAAGTGTATGCGGCGCCCCAGGTGGTTGAGCGGCTGAACTAATAATGAACTGGTGGCGCATCTGTTCAACACAATGTACTCCGTACAGTGTGTACAGGGTGTTCACAATTTTTTTAGGACAACTCTGCTTCGTTATAACGAGCGTTCAAATAAAAACGTGGTCAAGTTGGTTCTGAAAATTTGGACGTAGGGCGTAGCGTATAGCAAATGAACTTAAACGTCATCTGTCAAAGCGCTATATCNACTGACAGCTGCTATACAGCTCGTTGAGAAATGAGGTTAAGTTGGTCGCTATAAGCTACTCCCTACGTCCAATGTGTCAGAGCCAACTTCGACCACGTTTTTATTTGAACGCTCGTTATTAAACAAATAACATATTATATTTGGTTTCCCTGAAACGTTTAATAGGCCACTTTCCTATATTTGTATCTTGTACATCGAGAGATTAAGGTTATCCAATTGCGTTAAAACACAAAGATAATCGAGTACAAGCGAAAAAAGCGGTTGATCTTCTGCGAATCCACTTCCAGAGAATTTAATTTGCCGTGATAATTGTAAACGCGGTTGTTCCAAGGCTGACTCGCGCCCAACATGTAATTAACCGTAATTTTTTTTGTCAAAGTCAAGTTTAATCTCGACGCACGGCCTACCCCACTGTTCCACTTTCGGATCTGCATGCCGCGACGCCCGCCTCCGTCCCCCTTTGTTGTCGGAGAACATCGCGTGTTCCGCAAACTGCAAATTTGCAATCTGGGTTCATTTTCGTTCGACGTAGGTCCCCGCGATGCGCGACAAGTCGGCCTTGGTTTCATTTCTGATAGTGGCTGCTTTGGAAAAACAAATGAAAAGTAATTGATTTTGTAGAAATAGTCAATAATTATATTTGCGATATAGACCAGGGCGGATCTGATTTGAGGTGGCAAGCAAACATTTTCTGAATTACCTTCAGGACAACTCACATAATAAAAGTGGAGATCCCTAGATCTGGGCGAGGTCCGGAACATTTTCAAAATTGCAAAACTGTTTAATAAATTTTAAAAAATTCTTGTTTTATCTTATATCTTGGAACCTATGCATTTTGGAAGAATACTGAAAAGGAAAAAAGGTTTTGGAATTGAATTTTGCACAGTATACTGTAAGTTAAAAATGTTTCAATTTATTACCGATGTTGCAAAATAGCAATATTTGATGAAAAAAAGGCAAAATAATCAAGTAATTTGGATAATTTTTTAAAAATATTTTAATTGCTCCAAGAGCATTCTAATTTTGGTAAAAAAAAAATTTAGAGTATAATAATACAGCACACCAAGTTTCATTAAAATCGGTTTTATAGTTTTCGCAAAATAATTTTTTGAAAGAAATTATGAAAAAAAAAATTTTGAAAATAGAAAGAAACAGAAATTGACAAACAATGTCGAACACGTGGAGTGAAATAAAGTGAGGTTAAATGTTAAATAAAATTGAAAATTGACATTCTACAATTTTAAGGATTACCAACTAAGTGAAAACAAAAATTTTTAAAGTAAAACTACCAATATACTAATAACAAATCTCAACATAGCATAGATAGCAATCTCGTTAATTCACAGCTGATATTTTATTATTAGTATATTGGTAGTTTTACTTTAAAAATTGTTAGTCAATTTCTGTTTCTTTCTCTTGTTATTTACCAGCAATTGATGTTATATTTAATGTTGTAACGAGCGTTCAAATAAAAACGTGGTCGAAGTTGGCTCTGACACATTGGACGTAGGGAGTAGCTTATAGCGACCAACTTAACCTCATTTCTCAACGAGCTGTATAGCAGCTGTCAGTTTCAATAACGTTAATGACTATATAACTTTATTTTAAAGAATAATCGTGATAACAATAACAAACAATTAAAGGAGCTGCGGAAAGTGTCCCCCTCCTTGTTATAACAATAAATTAAAGCAGCTGCTGAAAGTGTCCCCCTCCTTGTTCCAAGCACTTTTCACACCTGTTCCTCAAAGAATTAAAGACATTTTCTAAGATGCTCGGGGTATTGTTAATTTCACGAATCTTGTCTATAAGTCGAGCCTGCAGATGGTTTAAATCAGGAATAGGCAGTTCAAAAATAGTGTTTTTAAGGTAAGGCCACAAAAAGAAATCACACGGCGTAATATCACATGACCTCGGTGGAAATTCATGTTCAGCATTGAGACTTATTAGTCGATTTTGGAAAACTTCCCTCAACATATTCATCGTCTCGCCTGCCGTATGTGCCCTTGCGCCATCTTGTTGAAAGTAAAAGTTTGTAATTTCGTTTTCTTCCAGCTGGTTAACAAAAGGAGCGATAATTTCTTCTCTATACCTTTGCGCAGTAAGAGTACCATTAAAAAAAATAGGTCCATAAATCCTCCTTCGATTGAGAGCACACCAAACTCCAATTTTTTGAGCGTGTAGAGGGCCCTCGACAAAAAAGTTATCTGGTTTTTCAGAAGACCACATTCTCATATTCTGTGAGTTTACGTAACCACTTAAATGAAACCAGGCTTCATCAGAAAAAAAGGTGATATTATGAAGTTCACCGTAGTTGTTTAAAAACCATTCACAAAATACAGCCCGTCGCGGAAAATCAACTTCATGAAGTTCTTGCTGACAAGTTAAACGATAGGAGAACAAACGCAAATCTTTTTTTAACACTGTGTGGCAGGTACCGACTGATACTCCCACCATTTGTGATAAAACACGTACAGAAGTTCTTGGCGCATTTTCCATTATTTGTTGGACATTTTCTTTTAATTCTTCAGTCCGCTTTTTAGGTCGGCCGCTTCCTTCTTTTCTTGTTACACTGCCCGTTTCACGAAAAACATTAACACAACGCTGAACTGCACTTTGAAAAATTTTGTACTCAACAACGCCGGGAAATTGATTTTGAAATTCTATGAAACATTCCTCAATAGAATACTTCCATATTCCATCAATCTTGCGTCCATTTCTAAAGTAGGACTCTATGATAAACACTTTTTGTTCTTGAGAAAACACCATTTTAAACGCTTTTTAAAACGAAAATATTCAAATTGATAGCGGCGATATAGCGCTTTGACAGATGACGTTTAAGTTCATTTGCTATACGCTACGCCCTACGTCCAAATTTTCAGAACCAACTTGACCACGTTTTTATTTGAACGCTCGTTATATTGTTATGTCGAACTTATTAAGATTTTCAAGGTTTCCTAAATATTTTTTGGTATCTAAAATTTAACGTAATTAAAAAAAATTTTTGCTTTATATAATGTCACTTAATCTCTTGTTGATATTTTAGGAATAGCTCCGATGATGACTATGTAGTCGAAAGCGCTCAGCTAAGATTTTAATAAAAATTTTATACACACTTTAACATACAAATTTCTTTGGCTTTTCTTTAAAATTAGAATGCCCTCGGAGCAATTAAAATATTTTAAGAAGCTTATGGATAAACTGATTATTTTTCCTTTTTTCATCAATTATTGCCATTTTGCAACATCGGTAACATAAAACATTTTTATTGTGCAAAATTCAATTCTAAAACTTTTTTTCCGTTTCAATATTCTTCCAAAATGCATAGGTTCCAAGATATAAGTAAAAAACTCAGATAAAATAGGTATTTTTTAAATTTTTAAACACTTTTGCAATTCTGAAAATGTTCCGGACCTCACCCAGATCTAGGGATCTACACTTTTATTATGTGAGTTGTACTCCAGAAAAAATTAGCTTGCCCCCTCTTACATCCAAAAAGTGGGATATTTCGACAGATCCGCCCTGGACTAATATGTTAGTTTCATAAAAGCATTCTGCGGGATGTCTTATCGAAATCGGCTCTTCCACTGTTCCGCACAGGGGTAGACGTTCGAGAGAATTCACTTTATCCTCTTATTTCCGGAAAAGTTGTATGCATTCGCTCTCCGAACGCTTTGACTGTACACAAAGGAAACCACCGCGATCGATATTAAGGTCCCGACATCTTAGCGAGCACTTTTTTAAACCAATCAAGGACAAAAAACGCGAATAAGAGGATCTGTGTCCTACATCCATTGTAATTTCCTTTCCGTATATATAAAATACAGAAAAAAATGCCGTCGGGGCATTGTCGGGCTTACTCCCCTTCCTACGCCGGTTAATGCGAACTGATGGACCGATGCTGACCTGACAGAGTTCGAAAGGACGGACTTAATACTTTCTCGTGCTCTCGAAAAATTCTGGCGATACGAAAGGCGTCGGAAAAAATGTTCAGCTAGGCGTGACAGGATTTGTTTCTCCCTCCTGCGTTCGTGAATTCGTAATAGTTTTGGATTAATTTTTTTTTAATTAATCACAGCGTACACTTTCTGTTTCAAGGCCTCCCAAATAAAAAAATCACAGGTATTCAAGTCAGGTGAACGTGGTGGCCAGTGAATTGGACCATCGTGTTCCCTGACTATAAATCTGCCTTTTCTTCCACCATTTCCGAAATTTCTTCTGCCACAACGCGATTTTTATCAGCTGGCACTTAATTTTCATAAACCCCATGGAAATTATTTCTGTTTATATCTCCTTCTTTTTTATTAAGTGGGTTAAACTTTTCGATTTACGGGTAACAAAAATTTACAATATTAAAGAGGTTTTCGGAAAAAAATATTAGACCTGGACCTAGACCATTTTAATATAAATAGGCAGCTTTTAAGATTAAAGCCCCACTTTCAAAAACACCCTGTACATCTAAACCAAGCGTTTTCACAATTTTGCACCATGAAGTTGGTGCAATGGGGTTTCAAAATTGTCGATTTAAACTGCTTAAACAACAAACTCATTTCGAAACTTTGACAAAGCATTTGTCGAATGACCTTTTTCTTTCACTTCTAGTCCAACAATTAATTTGTTTCTCATCAAAGCTGCCTCAGATGTAAGACTATATTAGAAATAGAAGCAGTCTCTGATTACTCACTTCAATTTTTAATTCGCAATTTCATCGCACTTAGATATGCAAATATCTACTGCGCCAATCGAAACCTTTGGAAATCATCGAATTACGGAATTGGAGGCTGTAATCCAAGGGAGTTAAATTAGCGACAGCTGTGACGTAAATGAACTCTCTGCACTATACAGGAGCTCATTAGACTGTCTAGATATCGACATTTAGATCCGAGCTTTATTCCTTTTGAAAATGCAGCGAGATATTGAAGATGGGGGCTTATACGATCTGAGAATATTTTAGTTGCGACGGAAAAATACCTCGTCGCGGATCAGTCGGAATGAAGTGGAGTACTCTTTGGTAAGAAGTACAAAATTATTTAGTTTTAAAGTAGCTACAGCAAAAATTGGTAAAAAGAACTTGCTTAACGAGGTATATCAGGGTCAGAGGGAAGTGAGGATCGCAGGGGGGTCCTATGCTTTTCTTATGGGACTAAAACCCGCTACCAACTTGAAAAATTTAAATTCTATTGAAATTATTTGCGATAAACATTATCTGTATAGCAAAGAAATCTACTCAATATGCACATAACATACATATTGAAAATTAACAACATAAAAATATCATATTTAAGTAGTTTTAAATTATATTTAATGAACGCACAAAGACTGTGTAGATGTGGCAACAGCGCTAATAATCGAGTGCAGTTGTACACACTGCGAATCTACAGACCTCGGACATCGGAGATATTGCGCGTCAATTTCGGGTAAAGATGCGTACGCGTTCAAAAATGTATTGTGTGTAAACTATGTACAATGTAATTATTATATATAGCAAATATATCGTATTATCCTCGCGAAGATTTGTATCCTTTATTTAAAATCCGTAAATCACGTGAACTGGTAAAACAACGAGAAAATGTTAATTTAGTTCTAAATAAATGAAATGACACTCGCGCCCATCTCTCGTCCAAGTCAAAGTAAATGTTCGATGCAATTTTGAAGGTTCTGTGATAGAAATTACATTATTACTCACTGTTCGTGTTTTTGGTCTCTATTTTAGTAATGTTACAAAAGTTTTGCAGCTATAACAAATTTTTTAGATATAAAGTTTGCTGAGAAATATTTATGTTCCTTTGTTATTCTGTACAAATGCTTTTATCTCAAGTATTACTAATTATATTAATCAAGTAAAGAAAACTTTGTGTAACCCTAAATATTGCTGGGTACGGATTACGATGTTTTTATAAACCGTTAAATATATTAAAAGGATTTATCAACTGTATTTTTTATTCCAATAAATATATCACAGCTTCCTAGCCTTTTTCAATTAATTTAGTTTTTTTATAAACATTACAAAAAATCATATGTTGTGGATAATTTATTGTTGATAACAATGTACATGGGATTTAGGAAAAATGTATATGTTTGAAATCAATTTCGTTTTTATCAAGTCTTTCAAATGTATTCCCTCCTTGCTGTCAGCTGATTGCGCCGTTGCCACATTAATCCTCAAGTCGGACAGAAATGCAATTATTGGTTTCTGTTTCTAATTAATACAGCTGTACTGTGTTCAAAACTTACATTAGTTTTACATCAAAAATAAGATAATACTGTGTACTATCTATGGAAAAGTTTTGAATCAGTCGGAATGTTGTGATAAAAAATAAAAAAAAAAAATAGTTTTAAAGTAACTGTAGCAAAAATTGGTAAAAAAAACTTGCTTAATCAATTGCTGCATTCAATTTCTGTGAGATCTGGTATGTATAGGTATGCTGGTTTATTGCATTCGATTGAAGGCATCAGGAGAAAATTAAATATTTATCAAACTACCACTTAAAAATGAAGTTGTTTTCTCAAAAATGTTGGTTAAAACAACGGAAGTGATCAAAAAATTACACGAGAATCGTTCCAGAATTTTTTTAATAAAACTCCCAGAACAGAGTTATAACTAAATTTAAAAAGAGCAAATTTCACTTTCATTAGAATTTTCCTAAACCTTAAATACTGATGTTCTACTTTGCCAATATAAGATTTTTGGTATAGTCAATTTTTTTATTTATATCCATGCAGAGTGTTCCACCTAAGAGAAAGAAAATCTTCTATTCTGCATATTTTTTAATAATTCGTGCTACCGTCGCCATCGGATCCGCGTAAATCTCCGTCGTCTCGTTTTCGGTACCTGCCGCCGCCCGAGCCCGTACCGTGCCCTCCGCGTCACCTGTTGCTCGATTGTCCCATTGTAAACCTGTCTCGGGGCCGGTGGAATAACTGTTAAAGCCGCGCATGCGCCCCACCCCGCACCTTGAGACAGTCTTACGATCCTGAGAGCCGACCGAGCGGCCAGTCAAACATAAATATACACAAAACCGAAATCCGATGTGCGACCGGGCGCGTGTACACCGGAAAATGTGAAAAGAACACCACGAAAACCCAGCGGACGTATCAGCGACAGCTCCGGGGTTCGTGTCTGAACCCGGCATCGATATCTACGCGATTTTTTTCTCGAATCTCGCACGCGAATTGTGTTTTGTAACGAGACTGCTTCGAGGTACGAAAGTTTGGTGTGTTCGTCGCTCGAGAGTGATGTCGTAGTGTTATTATAATCGCCGTTTGTGATGCACACCAGTGGAACCGAGAATATTTCTTGCGCTGAACACGGAGATGACGGGTAAGTGATCGGGAATGGGTTTTGTATACCCGCGACGTGTTGTACCGCAAGGTTCAATAACCCCCCCGGTCGGGAAATTATTTTTGTTTGGCCGCCGTGAGAGTCGGACACCTATGCGGAAGGCTCTCGTTTACGAAAATAACTCCCCATCTCCTTAATTCTTTGAATGGTACCTGTCCCAGTCACAAAATGATTGTTAAGTAAAAGCTTGTTGCACTTACGTAAAAGAAAATGGTCTGTAGAACTTTGCTAGCAACATGTAATAAACCTGTTTTGTGAACGCTGTAATCTAAATATATAATAGAGTCGTGTATTTTTAATTATGTCAATGGGTATTTTTAGAACGACGGATAAGAGGTTGCGATCAAGATAGTGTAAGACGAAAACTTTGATATTTTTCTTTGTCGCATGCGTCAAATATGTTTTCTTTATTTGCCTGCATCTCATGCTTCCAAGGTTAAGGTAGTTTTTGTATCGGTAAATGCAGTACATTTATCACGATTTATATGTTTTACGGTCTTTTTTGAGCAATGTTCCAATATGAGAATACTTTTTATGTTACTACAAAGTTATTCTCTTCTGTAAAAGAGAATAAAAAAGTTATTTGAATATGGTACACTGAGGAAAGGGATTAATTGAGAGATATAAAATGTATAAGGGCAAATTAAATCATTTATTTGTATTTGACGAATTTTTTGCTTTGAAGTTAGTGGGAATTTTATATTTGAATAAAAATACTCAATAACTAGTCTATATAAATAATAATTTGATCATTAAAATGCACAATTAAATATTTATTTCGTATTTACTTACTTAAATCAATTATGTATTTATTCCTTTTTTATTTATTTACTCTTGAGAAATAATACTTAAATATAAATAATAAAAAATCTTGAGAATAAAAAAAATAAATATTCATCCGGCGCTAAGTGTCAAATGAATAAACAAAATGACATAAATAATAATTATTGTTGTATAGCAACCATCATTTTTATTTATCAGGCTTCTAAACTTCTAAACAATAACGAATCGGGTGTATGTTCTTATAAGCCAAAATTTTTTAAATTAACCCATAAGTATACCATATGTCAAAGTTTGTCACATAGTTTGTAGAACTCCTTTTATTTTAGTAAATAAAGACGAATCATTTAGGTAATAAACTACCATTTCTTTCATAATAATACCCATTCCCACTATGCAAACACAGTAATGGCTGATGCTGTTCTACTCTACACGAAATTCTTCAAAAAAATTTGTGGAAAATAAATATCCCTCAAGCGAATAATTAATGATATACACTAAATATGATTAGGAACAATCAATAATTGCTTCCTAGCAGTTTGAAGCAAAAATTTTCCGTCAGTGTAAGAAAAAAAAAATTATTATCATCGACCAAAATCTGGAAAGTTTAAAAAAATGTAATAGCACCTCCTAATATTTATTAAAAAAAAGGAGAATTAGTCACCATGTACACTGTAAAAAACTTGTTTGACTATTTGCTTTTTTCAGCGTGAGATTTTCGTAAAAATTAACTGATCTCTTTGGCGCAAATAATATTTGAATTATGATTTGAAAGATTAAAAAAAACTTAAGCTAAATCATCACCGTGACATTTTATCTGTTAAAAATAAGTGGCTTTTCCGTCCTCCTGAATAAAACTCCAATTTGGGCAGTATTAAATCCATAAATTAAACTCTTAATATCAAGTCTAAGTTGATTTATCCGTCTCGGGTTGAGACCGCCCAAAGTCCACGTTAAAAGCCAATTTAATTTGCGAGATGATGTGTGTTTACGTTGCTACCGCAGAAAACGGCGTTTTCGTTGGTTGTAAATAAGAGATTACGCCTGCAGGTAGTATCGAGTTGCTTTTTTATGTAAAGATAAACTGCCATAAATAAAAAAATTGCAATAGAGCGTTAACAGTTGGCGTCACAACAACCTGAGGTCGTCAAAAGCAGAGGAGATGTTTGATTGATAAGATATGACAATATTAGACGGGTTATTCACATTATTCCGTCTACACAGTCGTTCTGCAATGATGTAAATTGGATATTTTCTAACTGGAATAGTTATCGGGACCGAATAGGTCCAATTGCCCCGTGTACGTGGGTTCCATAAAGAAACGCGGCTCGCGAGCGAAAAAACATTTGAGCTGGACGGGCGGCGCCAATGCGTAGAAGGTCAAAAAAAAACCGTAACAGGTACGCCTTGTATAAAAAGCGATTTTATATGTTCATTAGATTGGCTAAGAGCTACTTTAGAACTGGTTTTAATGGTGGCCGCCGTCGCCGACGGGGTGGATATAACAGCGCGGTGAATTTGTAAACGGGCTGTTTGGTAAATTTTGATGGGGCGCTACAAAATATTAATTTCCTTTTAGGTAGAGCATATCGTTTATAAACTATCCCGTTTAAAGTTTTAATATTATAGGTCGGGGAGTTTAAAAATCACGTAAACTTTTTTATTGAAAATGTTATTAATGAATCATAAAAAAATTAAATAAATATACATCAAGATAATAGCATGAAAACATTGAGGATGAAATTACAGTTGTGGGTAATGATGTGTGAAATAGACTAGGAACTAAATCAATTTTTTAGAAAATGGTAGAAACATGAGCAGGGTTTTAGCCCTGAATTTAATGAGGTTCTTTTTTATACTTGCTTGTTTCAATAGAGGTTTTCTTTGTGACAAAAATACTAGTAACAAACGGACTGTACCGTCATATAAAGGACAGTCTATAGACATATGCTTATATGTTTCTTACTCCAATTTACCATTAATTAATTTTTTATAAACGTTTTTATGCAAAAAAACGATTTTTTTAGTTTTTTGCTTATAAAACTTAAACTAATGAAGCAATCTGAATGCTATAAAGAGACGATTTGTAGAGAATCGAAATACGAATAAACTGAGAGGTCGATCGGATCGGATGATTAGAAACGAAGAAAACACGGAAAAATCAAAAAATTTGGCGTTTTTTATTGTTTTGTACCCCAGTGAAGACCTCTTGAGAATTTTTTCAAATTTTTTCACTCCTCACAAAAAGTTATGAATTTAAAAAAAAATAGCTTTTCTTTAAAGAACCATAACTGTATCAAAAATTGAGTTATCGGTAGGTACGTTTTTTTTTTCAATTTTGTTTTTAAATGTACTTTTTGAAAAAAATTGATCAAAATTATCTGGACCTATCTTCACTATTTTTTTTCAATTTTCGAAAAAAAAACGAAAATTTCTCGATGATTACCATTTTTAAAAATTTTATTTTTATTATAAAAAACTGAAAAAAAATTTTTTTTTTTCAAATTTAGTTTATTTCATATAACACCATTTTGAAAATTTTTGAAAATGTATACATAAAAGAATCCCAAAATTGAAAAAAATTTGAATTGAAAATTTTTTTTTAAACAATGAAGAAAACAATAGAAGATCGTTTTGAATATTTTTTTGTATGTTTTTTCGAAAACTACATCCAAAAACAAAGATAATGAAAAAAAAACGTAATTTGGTCCATTTTTGGACGAACGGGCTTTAAAAAAAGACATGCAACGCATTTGACTCAAATGAATTATTTTGAAACCATCCTCTTTTGACTTTTTCAAATTGTCATCAATCGCTGCTGCATAGAATAAATTTTTTCAATTTTGCGATTCTATATACATTTTCAGAAATTTTCAAAATGGTATGTGAAATAAGCTAAATTTGAAAAATTTTTTTTTTTTTCAATCAATAAAAAAAGAAGAAAACGAAAAACAACTACTCTGAAAAAATTTTAGGAATTATAAAAAATGTCGAAGATTTTTATAAGAAAAGAAAAAATTTTCAAAAATGGTAATCATCGAGGAATTTTCGTTTTTTCGAAAATTGAAAAAAAAATAGTGAAGGTAGGTCCAGATAATTTTGATCTATTTTTTTCAAAAAGTACATTTAAAAACAAAAATTTTGAAAAAAAAACGTCCCGATAACTCAATTTTTGAAAAAGTTATGGTTATTTTAAAAAAAGCTATTTTTTCAAAAATTCATACCTAACTTTTTTGAGTTGGGTGAAAAATTTTGAAAAAATTCTCTAAAGATATTTGCGTGATCGCAATTTTTTATTTCAAAATTCTCATTCTTGTCACATTAAAAAAGGGATTAGATTATTTGCAGACAGAAAAGTTCAGAAACACGTTCTGCGTTGCAAGTTTCGCACATTAGAAGTAAACTTTACAATTTAACGTGCATTTTCATGAAATAATACACGTGAACTTGCAAATTAAACCCGAATAAAACTATATACGTAACGCAAATTAACTCTGTAACAGTTTTACTTTCAAAACTGGGGCAATCAAGGCAACAAGCGTTGATAATTATCGTAGTTAAAAGTTAAACTTTCGTTTTTGGTTAGAGATTGTTATCTAACCACCGTTCCTGAGTGCGTTATATTAATCATATATCTAAATTGGCACGTAATTAGTATCGAATTTATGCCGTACCAACTTTCTAGACTTTGTCTGCCCACGTTGTGCGAGCAGAGATTCGAGAGAGACAGCTAAAAATTACATATCTACTTGCAATATAAGTTACATGGCAAGTATACATATAAAGTGATAAATAGAATATTATATAAAAGCCAACTAGATTATTTTTTAAGCCTCGAAACTTTTTTAAATTCGGTGTAATTAATTATTTAATGAGACAAACAAAGGCTAACCTAACGAGTGTTTGCTTGTACTTGTATTCGACCTCTGGTAATTGCATTTAATATTTAACAAAAAAAAACGACACTCCAAGGTGGTACCTGTCGAGAATCTTGGATCGTGTAATTAACTAAATTGATGTCATTGACAAAAAACTACAAAGAGGAGAACAAAATCCAGCACCCGTTAAAATCCTCTTATAGCGAATGAAGGTGATCCAAGCTAGAAAACAAATTGGAAGCGGTGCTCATGTTCTATGATCGAAGTTTTCTCCAGCAGTTGCAGTTTTTTAACGAAAAACAAACTTGTACATGTTTGAAAAAGTCAGTCATAATTTGGTTGTCAAGCAAAAGGTTAATTTTTTTTTCTAGCTCTTACCCCTTTTGAGTCATCTTCAAAAACCCCTTTATTTTATCTTTTTCACCCCTGGCTGGGGGTTGAAAAAAAATTACTGTCATTTATTGGTATTTTATACTTCAAACTAACTTATATAAAAAATTCAGGCAAGTTGACCAAAATTTCGATTTATGGGCCCATTTAATCGAACAAGTGTTGGTTTATTGATTGTTTGTTTGACGAAAAACTCTAATTACATTACAACAACTCTAAAATAAGACCATTTCGAATTTTAACCCACTTCTGAACTTCACAACTAAAAGTCTTAGAACTTACAGCGAGTGGCCCGGTGTATCACGTTACATTGCACAGTCGGCAACTCCCAGCAAGTGAGTTAAGGGTTCCGGTATATCTTGAAAACTTTTCCCATTAGTTGTACCTGCTCCCTGTTTATCAGCTTACAAAATATACGCCGGATAACCCACTTTAAACGTCTAGAAAGTCAGTGCGGCAGTTTATTTTGATAAAGTACACGATAAGGTGGTTTTAAGGATTATGGATATAATATGGACAGTTACACTGAGAGAAAACGTATGTTTAAATTTAACAATTTCAAACACTGTTTATATAGTCGAAAAAATGAAACAAGAAGACAAAATTGTTCTATATTACCAATATTTTTTCAAAATACGATTTTTTTGCAAATGTAGGGGGAAAAAAACAATTATCGTCGATTCCTTCGACTCTCGGTTCTTACTCCCGATACAATACACGATTCAATATTTGCCAAAGCGTAACATTTTAGCGTTTATTTAAACGAAGTAATTCTCGTGAGAACGATTCCGACAACAATGGTATTTCATGGCCCGTTACCTTTCGGAGTTTCATTCGCAAAATGATATACCCATTTGCTGCACTCTATCGACTCGATGATTTAATTAATGTTTACTACCCATCAACGCGTTAAACGCGTGGAACGACGAATAATGGCCGTGGATATCGATTATTCCGACAGTTTTTTTTTGTACAAAGCACTATTACTTTAAAGTAAATAAAAAAACATTAAGAAATAGAGTCTAGGCATCGTAGTCAGTTGTATTTTCTAGGTAGTAATATACCGCACCTTCCCACACACAAGCCGACTCGGAATAATGGGCGGATACGTCGTTAAATACATTTGAATATAACATAATGGCATTATTTCGTTAATTTTCTCTAGATTGCATAAACGAGAGGCGGTCGATCATTGTAAATGTCACAAACGTGATTGTTTTGTAACAATATTGTTGCACCGACACATTTTATTCGGTATTAAATAATAATAATAATAGCACCGCAATAAAAACCGATAAAATCTTTTATGTTTCTCCAGATTTAGTTTTAAATATCAGTAATCTAGACGAGGTGTGTTTTTTCTTAGAAACTAATAGCTCTTTCGGTTTTATGATTTTACATTCGGGCATAAATAATACACCGCACCTTCTCCCGTACAATTATAAAATTAGGCCACCCCCATATCGCGGTTGTTTTGAAATTTCGAAATTTTCGCGTTCGAGCACGAAATAATTTTAAATAGATTATACTGATATAACTAAAGTCAAAACGTTTCAATTTAAAGTAATCTAGATGTAAGTGAAACAGTGTACACTGTAAAAAATCGGCGTGAGTGAAAGCAATAAAGGTAAAACTCACTCATTTCTGATGCAATAGTTTCACTCAGTTGTGCTCATACTAATAGAGTGAAAATTTCACTTAATCGGGTGTGGAAAGAAATAGATACGTTGTTGAGTAAAATTGAGTGAATTTTAAGCGAAATTGTTTTAGAGTGTAATTTATTAGATCCCCGATTTAAAAGGTAGACTAGCATGGCATTATTCGGTGGTAAGTACGACGGTTGTATAAGATTGTGACGCGAAAGTGTAACTATGGTAACTTTTACAACTGAAGAATACTGAGGTAATCGAGTGAGTCTTGAACTAAATAAATTCCCACCCTGTATATAAACATTTGCTGAACTGAAATGTTTCGTCGCAATTTAGATACTCTATTTCTGAAAACATTCTAGAGATTCCAGTAAAAAATAAACCAGTAAATCCGATTTAGTATTTAATCCTGCTTTGCATTTCCACTTAATTATTACGATTTCAACTTTAGTATTTCCTGATCTTTTAATAAGTTTTACTCTAATTCAGTGCCGCTTTAATATCCAGATATCAAATTAAAGGGCTTGCGGTTCGATTTAATTGAAGTTGAAAGCAAGAACATGAAAAACGTTTAAGGAGCTTTCATATAAATATTCATAAAAAAATTAATATAAGCTTAATAGTATGAAGAAAATTCTAAAAAGAGTTATGACTAGTTTGGATACCCAAGAGACGAGATATTAATAAAATACTTTTTCACGATTTGGTACAGAGTCTTATGAGAATGCACATTTTTTTGGTCTTTCCACTTAGAATGCGCAACAATTGACAAACAGTTTCCACAGCAACTTGTATAAATAGGAAACCGATATCTAAGGAACCATATGACAGCTTGTAGAAATCGATTAGGTACTTGTAAGATACATAATTTCTAATAATTCTCCTTCAAACTGCTGTCGTTGACTAACTTATCCTCCATATGCATGATAGCGGCAACGCCGCGGTCTCGAAGTAGCGTATTATTTGAAATTCGCAGGTGTCCAAACAAACAGTACTTAGTACTACTTTAGTCATTAGCGAATCTACAGAAACTTTCGTTAGACTTTAGACGTATCTCCGTACCACCACCACCGATAAACCTCCTTAAACAGCAAAATAAATATTGAAAGTGATTTTTACGTTTTTTTTTACTTTTCGTTACTTCTATAATTTTCGGTCGTACAAAATATACAATTTGACATACCCAATAGAAATGTCAAATTCCTAATCCTAATATTTTCATCAAAAACAGCACCATTTAAAAAACGTATGATAAAATTTAAAAAACATATTTACGGTTCAGTGTACACAAAAGATTCCTTGTTTCTTTTGTTTTTCTGTATAAATAACATGTCTGCTTGGGACAGAATCCGGTTCTGGAGGAATCCTCTTAGCTAATTCCTACGTTCGTTAAGATGTTGCACCTGAGCTGGCCATTTATCAAAGTGATGGGGTGGGAAGGGGAGGAACTGGATATAACATCCCCGAACTTAGTTAAGAACAGTTGGGGTATGAAATGAATGTAGATAATTGTGAAGGCCAAAGGGAGTCTTGTTAGATTTTGGAATTCCAGAAAATGGTTATTTCTTCGGTAGCGATTTTTCTACAGGGTGGTCTTGAATTATTTCCTGATATTTTCTGGCACATAAAAAAATAACAGAAGAGAGGAATACGTAATACGTAATCATATTTTTATATCTTAAAAGTGCTTCGAGACATCTTATACAGGGTATCCCGGTACTTGATACAAAAAAGTCGATTGCAAATAGATGATCGTTGGCAAAATCTACAGGGAACAATATGTTTTCAGCCACGAAATTTGAATAATTTCAAATATTTCGAATTTTCACCACCAAGAACGGCGCCTTTACAACGATCCAGCTGCTTTAGTGTCGTTACTCACAAGATGTGTATACACAGAACGTAAGTGGCTCCTACAACTACTGCTACAATTTTCTTTCAAGAAAACATAAGTTTGATTATAATATGCTATATTTGTCTTGAATAATTCCTACATTAATACTAAATTTTAAATATATACATATATTTTAAGGAACTGGTAGTTTTGAAACAAATATGTTTGCAGTGTATGAATAAACAGTAAGACATATTGTAGCTGAAGTTCGAGATAATAAATTTCAAAATTATAAAAGATTGGAATTAAATTATATATATTTACAAATAATATAAATTCCAAGAAAAATTATAGATTACAGCAAATATTTCACATAGTTTGACGAAAACATATAACAATTGAATAGAATAAAATAACATTTACGGCAAATAATTCCATTTGCAGTAACTGCTCGTTCGATCCTAAATATTTTAAGGCAATTATGCTATTTGTTAATCTGCCTCCCGTTTTTCACATTCCTTTTGTGGACGTCTAGGATTGATGACTCGTTTGATATCGATAATATCGACGTTTCATTAATTGAAACCTGTCTTAACATTGAACAGCCTGTTCCAAAGAAGATTTATTTTTTTTTGCTCACTGCTATTACCATAATGATCCTAATAACCATAAATAACTATTAAGGGTTTTGATCCCCCTTTACCCACTCATCAATTTAGCGATTTGTTTGTTAATAAACCGGACTTTTATTGAGACTAATCCCCTTCTATTTGTCCGATCCCGTCTCGCCCTGTTCGAATTACAGCAATCCGTTCTCCTCTCAAAACTCCCGGGGTGATTTATTACAAATCTGTACGTTTACGCAGGCATAAATTGATATCGAGGTAGCGTTAGAATTAATTTGAGTCGCGGCCGATCCCCATCATTTATACAAGTTATGCTCCACGGTTGGCATAAAGATGTCAGATCCACCGTACTCCATTTCTCATAAATTTACCGCCGGAGCGAAATGGTAGATTGATTTCGGACGATTACGCCGCGCAAAGTTGATACAGCACTTAAAACTCGATGGGGTATAAAGTGATACAAATGTCTGGGGGTTGGGGGGTGTTCTGCTATCAGTTTTGGGTGTGAATTTATTACGGGCGTTACAGAAAAGCGTTATACGCGTCTGGAAAGTTCTGAAACGACGTATGTTCTGGTGACTTTTTCTGTTTTTGTCTAAAAACATGCGTGACGAAAAATCTGTTTGGGAAAATAGACTTGAAACTTCCGTAACAAAGTAAAGTGGAATTTTTATCAAATATATTTCTAATTCGTCGCAACTTTTGCCCCATTTGCTTGGTAGTCCTGTAATATTTCTCGCATAATTAAAACTATTTTTAAATTTTTCTTCGTTTCTTCATTCAAAAAAAATTATTTGACTATCGATTTTAATTTGTTTAGAGCAATAGTTTACGTCATTACGTCTTGAAACAGGTGTTCCAAGAGATGAAACAATATTGTGAGATAGATTCATTATTAGCTACTTATGTAAGGTATTTGATAATATAATAAGTATCTAGTAAATTATGTTAAATTTAGTCTTAATTTGTTTTGTTGTAAGGAAGTTATTTTTTATTTACTTTAAATTAGTACCTGCCTTGTCCTTATCCTTAAAGACTTTGTGCTATCCCTCACACTGACATCAGACACTACCCGCGTACTATACGATGCGTACATTAACCGCGAACTGCCTTAGTTGCTTCATACGACTAGCCGCCACTGGTTTGATGATTTTTTTATTAAAACACTTTCTAAAGGCCACAGTACGTTATTACTAGTGTGATTAGTCAGCAGTGATTTTCTCGAAAACGGTTAGCTATATCAAAAAATGTTAAGAGCTAAAATTAGATTAGATTAGATCAGATTAGATTAGATGGTGAATAAATTTTAAAATTTTTCACTGTAAATAATAAATTAATAAAATTTGAAAATATGGTGTGCATTTAACTCTTTATCAGCCAATTTCTCGGAAACGGTTGGCCTGAGAGATTTCGACCAAGTATACATTTTTTGCTTAAAATTGATAGGGGAATAAACGCATTAATACGAAACGTCAATATACAGCGTAGCAAAAAACTTAGGGCCAATTTAATTCAAGCTTACCATTATAGGTGGCATCAAAACCAATGACATATTTAAATTTAACATCCTAGAAAAACCCCGTACCCCAATTTATTTGGATGTTGTTCCTATAAAATAAAAAAAAATGAAAAACTTTAACATCCTGTATATCGAAAATTAAGTATCTGTGGACCCACGTTTATAGGAAAAACAGTCTTATTTTGAACTTAAAAATATGCCTCTAAATTCTTTGTACTGAATTTTGAATCACCCTGTATATACTGTACACTTTATGGAATAATTAAAAACTTAATTTTTAGTTAAAAACCTGTGTTTTCTATGAAAAGCAGTACTGCTTGCCCAGGGTGTCCCAACCTTTATTATATTTTTAGTCCATTAGATCTATATCTGTTATTATTATTAGATATTATTTTTCAAAAATTGCTCTTCCAACAAATTTCAGTAAGTCTACAGTTCCACTCTTTCTCCTGTTACGGGGCATTTTGGAGAAATTATCTCTTTCAGCGTTGATTACACAAGACGTTAGGTGAGAATTTTTCAGCGCGACATCCCCAATCGAGACGGAAGAAGTTGGAGACAGAAGACGGATAAAATATGATGCAATAAAGATAGCTTAACGCTAAAAGATTCGTTTTGGATTTATCCAAGATAATGGGCTTGCTACAAACCCCTTCCAGGTCGTGAATTATTAACATCGATTTCGGCATTTTGGGGGCATTAATACCAACTCTCCCTCTCTCTCTCTCTCTGCCAGACTGTAATTAAGTTTGAATTTTTATTACCAGATTTTGCCACTCTCTTTTATCGCCGTTCGCAGGGCCGTTAAGTTTGGATACTCCGAATCCAATAATTGTTTTTTTTTTCGCTTTGGCCGATGTACAGATTCTTATAATTCCATTTTATATTGAGAATCGAACTTCGCTTAATTTTATTTCTTCTTCAGTGGCAAGTTTTTCAGTACGAAAGTCGTGACACAATTGTTTAAAAAAAAGAGAGAAAAAAGCATCCGGAGAAGCCTTTGAAGTGGCGGAACTTATTTATTTGGGTGAAAAATTAAAATATTTGAATGTTCTCGATGATAAAATTAACTTAAATGTCAAAAGTTCAAACATAATATTACGTCTCTTTCGAAAAATTACTCAATTTTTAAGTGGACTTTTAAATTTAATCGTATTAATATCTATTTGACCCACCCCCGTATATAATAGACTTGTATCCGACTCACCCTCGTATACGCCAGCCCTTCATGACGTGCTCTCTCATTTTTCCAGGCATCTGAAGGCGGAGCTGCAGAACCTGAGGCGCAAGGGAGCGCTGAAGCCGTCGGCGGACTGGGACAGCGCAGGGCCGGACCCGGATCGCTCCTGCGGGCGATGCAGGGTCGAATTGGGGAGGGTGATCAATAGGGGCGCCTACTGTAGGGCCTGCAGGCTGAAGGTGTGCAAGGGGTGCAGGGAATACTCGTTTAGGACCACGGACTGGGTGTGTACAGTCTGCCACAAGCACATGTGAGTACTTTTTTCAATTTTTTTGAGGTTAGAGTACCTGGTGACATTGTAACAGCCGTGGTATTTGACAGGTTTATTTGTAACAACGGTAAAATTAATATTGAAGAAACGAATGTGCTTTTTTGGCAGTATATGCACGTTTTTATGTTTTTGTTGCGGTTAAATTGAATCATATGTAGCTTCTGCTTGTGCATATTCATGAACAGAAATCGTTGGCGTGACTAAGATGGGTTAAATAGTTCCTCGGTATTAGTTTAGGGATTTCCGAGTGTTTTGACCCGTACGACAAATGTTTGTCGAGTGAATCAGGTGAAATGTAAGCGAATTTTTGTTCTTTTTCACCCATTGTGTATTGTGCTACTCACTTATTGCTCTGTTGGTAGTTGCATTGAATAACAAACGGGACTTTGTCTTTGAACTTTGCGACTACAATTTTTTTTGCGGTGCAGTTTGTTGCATAGTCATTGAACAAATACTGTTATTGGTATATATGTAAGTACATATATAGAGTGTCCCAAAAAGACCCGGTTCAAAGAGCTTCGGATGAATGCTTGACTTTAAGTTTCAAGGTAAAACTAATGTCAATTTGTATGGATCACCCTATTTTTTATGCTAGCATTCGATACTGTCAAATTTTACGTAGGAATATGGGGTCCAAAAATGTTTCCGGTATGTCCTTATAGGACAGATGAAAGTCGCACTATTTTTTTTCTGGTAAAAATGTTTCAAGCAAAATTTGTAAGATTTTTGAATGACACAGTAGATGGTGACCTTGGATTTGACGTACCTTCTGATTAGATATCAACCTTCGAAATTGTGCTCTGATGTTAAAACAGCAACATGAATTCTGATTTTAGATGGTCCACGAACAAGCTTACTTTTTTTAAATGCTCGATTAGTAGCCTGTCGTTGTTGGGTACAGAATTAACTTTGTGCGAATATATTTATTTTCATGTCATATAAAAACAAAGTACGGACCTGGATTGTACGATTTACTGTCGGACAGTTGAAAAAAAAGAAAACCAGCAAGAAAAGTTGCGGAAATTTTAATATTTTTAAACGTAGGTGGAATCTTTCTGGCGTAATAGTGTGCCTCTATATTTTTTATTTCGCAGAGGTAAAGTGTTAAAAAAACAGACATTTTTAATATAACATTTGCCTTTTTCTTTGATATAATATCTGGGAAAGTAGTCCATACACTGCTACCTGCTGTTGTTGTATCTTGCACCTCCAGATTTCACAAACTTATAGTCCAATTAAATGGGTCTTTAAATCGCAATTTTTTCAATTTGCCTGAATTTTTGATATACGATAGTTTAAGGTATATAATAACAATAGGTGACAGTAATTTTTTTTTCAACCCTCGAGCAGGGGTGAAAAAAGATAAAATAAAGGGGTTTTTCTAGATAACTCAAAAGGGGTAACTGCTAGAAAAAAATAAGTAGAGCATAAAATTCTACATAAAAATGGTCCATTGACTTTTTCTCGTATTATTAAAACTAACAGAGTTAGGGTGGCTAGAAATTAAGGGATGATTTCAGAAATTTTTTTAAAAATTAAAAAATATATCTATTTCTCTGAAAAGAAAGTTTATATTTTTTAGAGTACATTGAAAAAAATATATTTATAAAATTCATTCATTTTTCTGCTTGTTATAATTTTTTAATATATTTGAAATCATCCCTTAACTTCTAGCCACCCTAACTCTGTTAATTTTAATAGTACAGGAAAAGTTAAGAGATCATTTTTATGTAGAATTTTATGTTCTACAGTTTTTATAAGATTATTTTTCTCTAGCTCTTACCCCTTTTGAGTTATCTTGAAAACCCCCTTTATTTTATCTTTTTGCAAAAAAAAATACGTTCACTTATTGTTATTAAGTACTTCAAATTAACTTATACATATCAAAAATTCAGGCAACCTAACCAAAATTGCGATTTAAAGAGGTATATCGGGGTCCGAGGGAAGTGAGGAGCGCAGGGGGAGTCCTATGCTTTTCTTATGGGACTAAAGCCCGCTGCCAATTTGAAAAAAATTAATTCTTTTGAAATTATTTGCGATAAACATTATCTATATAGCAAAGAAATCTAGTCATTTTGCCCTTTGGTTCCTTTTTGCTAATTAACAACATAAAAATATCATATTTAAGTAGTTTTAAATTATATTTAATAAACGCATAAAGACTATGTAGATGTGGCAACAGCGCTAATAATTGACTAGCAGTTGTACACACTGCGAACCTACAGACCTCGGACATCGGAGATATTGCGCGTCAAATTTGGGTAAAGATGCGTACGCGTTCAAAAATGTATTATGTGTAAACTATGTACAATATAATTATTATATATAGCAAATATATCGTATTATCCTCGCGAAGATTTGTATCCTTTATTTAAAATCCGTAAATCATGTGAACTGGTAAAACAACGAGAATTATGTTAATTTAGTTCTAAAGAAATGAAATGACACTCGCGCCCATCTCTCGTCCAAGTCAAAGAAAATGTTGGATGCAATTTTGAAGGTTCTGTGATAGAAATTACATTATTACTCACTGTTCGTGTTTTTAATCTCTATTTTAGTAATGTTACAAAAGTTTTGCAACTATAACTAATTTTTTAGATATAAAGTTTGCTGAGAAATATTTATGTTCCTTTGTTATTCCGTACAAATGCTTTTATCTCAAGTATTACTAATTATATTAATCAAGTAAAGAAAACTTTATGTAACCCTAAATATTGCTGGGTAATGATTACGATGTTTTTATAAACCATTAAATATATTAAAAGGATTTATCAACTGTATTTTTTATTCCAATAAATATATCACAGCTTCCTAGTCTTTTTTAATTAATCTAGTTTTTTAAAAACATTACAAAAAATCATCTGTTGTGGATAATTTATTGTTGATAACAATGTACATGGGATTTAGGAAAAATGTATATGTTTGAAATCAATTTCGTTTTTATCAAGTCTTTCAAATGTATTCCCTCCTTGCTGTCAGCTGATTGCGACGTTGTCACATTAATTTCAAGTCGGCCAGAAATGCAATTATTGGATTCTGTTTCTAATTAATACAGTTGTACTATGTTCAAAACTTACATTAGTTTTACATCAAAAATAATATAATACTGTGTACTATGTATGGAATTTTTTTTTCAAAATTTCAAAAAAATATGACGCACATAGGGAGCACTGGGTAATACGCTATATAAGTTTCAAGTACATCTGTGCATTTGAGTAAACCCGATATACCTCCTTAAATGCCCATTTAATTGGACCATAGACGAGTTATTCAAATTTTTCGGTGTGAATGTGAATCCGTTTCATTTATTACAAATAGCTTGGTCGCGGTCGGCCACAGATTGTTTTTCTGTGCGAGGATTTGCCCATGTCCTTGCGAAAATTTTCGAAACGACTGACGAAACGTTCCACGCCTGCTTGCTCCCGTCGTCGAGCTGGAATCATTATAAACAGAATCCGCCGGACCGAAAGAGTCGCAGCGCTCCCAGAGCGCGGCGTTTCGTCATAAAATTTCCAGGTGAGATTCGCGAGAAATCGTGACGAAACCGCGACGGCAATTAAGGCGTCAGTCGCCAACTTATTTATATCGAGTAGCAACTGGAATCGGTGGGCGATGGCATTGTTGTGAGTGTGAGTAATTACTTTGTTTCTGTCACCACGTTCAAGTCTGGGTCTGAGTTTGTTAGGGATGGGACAAAAAAATAAGTTAGTTTGAGGATCGAAATCATGAAATGCGAATTTAATAAATATCTACCTTTCACTATGCGTGTAAACCGCTAAAGTTTACCTGCATACGCCGTAGGTCATTAAAAATTTTAATTCAACTTAAAAGAGAAGCACCGTCCGTGAAAATAACAAATCGGCACCTGCCTCGACTCTACAGCTCAACTCCAAAGCGTTACAATATGCATTATTCAGTACAAAAAAAAAGGTTATACATTATACAAGATTTGAGTTGAGTATGGAAAACTGCAAAAGCACCTCACAACAGTATGGAATGTTTGAAAATGTGCTATCTATTGGTTTTCAGCATTATTATTTCCGGGATGTTGGTTATGGTCATCGAAATTCAAAATTTCTATGGTTACTGTTTCCGGCAAACATGAAGTCGACTAGTCAGTCGATCGCTTTGAAAATAACACAGCCACACACACAAAAAAAAGTTGGGTATACTTTTTATGCGACATATATTTTTTGTAGTAATTTGGTCTCTTGAACACGAATCTGGGGTCAGAATTGGCCCATCACGTCACAATTTTTTCCTAACCTCAAAAACTTGTGAAAAATATTGAAAATTGATGAAAATTTACTGGGAAAATTTGGAAAAAAATTTATTTCCACATCAAATAGTACATTTTTATGTAAAAGACTCTGCTGAATTCAAATCCACTGTCAGAATTGAGCTAGAACGTGTGGTTTTTTTTCTAACCTCAAAAAACCGAGCAGGAATCGCTATTTTCAAATTCTGAGCGGATTTTGACCAGATTTTGTATAAAGGGGTTTTTTGGGTCGCTGATTACGAATATGAATTCACATTGTAAAAATTCAAGATGGCTGATCCAATATGGCGGGTGTACTTTTTTGAAATCCACCGATTTCAGTAAAATTTGGCATCATAAGGATTGCTGGTTGATCTCACCTTCATTAATCACACATCTGGAGCCAGATTTTCATAAATCAAGGTAAAATATGTAGGCAGAGTCATAATTTTAGGCCGAGTAGGCGGCATTTTTTCGGCAAAGTCACATTTTTAGATTGAAGGCATAAGCAGATGCAGTGATGTGCTGTGTGGCAGTAATGTGTCCTTTTCCTTGAACTTTAAAATTATTAAGAAATAAAAGCATCTAAATGCCATAGGAAAACTGCATAGTAGTTAAAAAAATCTGATTGGAAAACCATAAGCCCATGCACGACTAAATAAATGAAAGAATAAAGTAGAAACTTTTTTGTCTTGTCCCATGGAAACAAGCACATCACACTACACATCATTACATGTGTAGAGTCCTTAAGTCATTTTTTTAAGCGAAGTCACATTTTTAGACGGAGTGGAATCTTTTACCTTGATTTATGAAAATCTGGCTCCAGATGTGTGATTAATGAAGGTGAGATCAACCAGCAATCCTTATGATGCCAAATTTTACTGAAATCGGTGGATTTCAAAAAAGTACACCCGCCATATTGGATCAGCCATCTTGAATTTTTACAATGTGAATTCATATTCGTAATCAGCGACCCAAAAAACCCCTTTATACAAAATCTGGTCAAAATCCGCTCAGAATTTGAAAATAGCGATTCCTGCTCGGTTTTTTGAGGTTAGAAAAAAAAACACACGTTCTAGCTCAAGTGTGTGGCTAGTGTGTGGCTGTGTAATTTTTCTGTGCTAGCGAGGAATGTTTTATTTAAAACAATCTATTTTTTAAATTAATATTTCATTTCTGTAGGTAGAAATTATGTTTTTACTATGAAAACTGGTGTTAATTTTTATGTTTTCGTCTGGAACATCAAATAAATGTCAAAATAATTTGTCATTTTTTTTCGAATGATTTTATTAAACAATATATTTTAAGTAATATAACATTTCAGTACAAAACAGTAACAATTATAAACAGGACGATTACAATTTTTTTTGCACTACATGTAAATTGGTAGTGCCGATATCGCAGTGAGTTAAATTTATGCCAGATGCAGTGCTGTCAGTTATCCTAGATTTTAGTCCTGGGTATTCAATGAAGCTGCTGCTGTAACTGTTTCAGTTTACTGCGCACGTTGTATTATTGGCAGGTTCCGTTGGTTCTGTTGAAGATGGTAACAAATTATATATCTCGGCTTCAATTCATCGTAGAAACTTATTTTTTTAAAAAACTGGGGTAAAATAACAATGGGCATATTTACGAATTCGTAGAATAGCCCTGAACCCCAGAAAAAATGCATCTTTTATAATTCATTTTTTTTTTTAATTTACAAAAATGTCACAAAAATTATTGTTAAACGAAATATTAATTAAAATTTCATAAATAAATAAATAAATAAATAAATGAAGCTATCGTTCATTTATAAAGTTATAATATTCAAATCTCAAAATGGCCGAAAAAATTAGCTTTTATTTTTTTTATTAAATTTTTAATTCATATTTGCTTAGCTTTTCCTATTGATAAAAAAGATTTTTCGACGATCGTTTTTGGTAACTGTTATACTAATTTATGTGTACCTAATCGTCAAGGAAAAACAATTGATTTGTTTGCTTGTAAACGAAAGTAGGTATACGAAAAAATGAGAAGAGTAAAAAAATGAAATGTAGTATTAAAAGCTATTTTTCTTGTTGGAATTGGCAAACGTAGAAAAAAGTTGTGAGAGAAATAAAACCAAAGGGTGCCAATTTCTTTCATTCAACCCCCTAAAATTACTTTCTAAGCACCTCCTTAAAATATTTGCACATCATTATGATTCTGACACTACTTTTTCAAACAACTAATATTGTTTATTAGGTCGCTATCGTCATTGATGGTCACTGTGTCTAAACCGTCTTCATTTCAGATATAAATTAAATTGTATACGACACAATTGTTTTATTTTATTGCTGAAATTAAATTTTAACTTCTACGCTTAGTTCTTAGTTTATGTCCTCCTATAAACTGCCTGTACAGTTCTCAACGTACTCGTGGAATTCTACCGTAATGCCAATTATACGACGTTGCCGATTCTAATTTTTTCAGGCAAATACACGGAAATATCTTCAGTCGCTTTCACAGCGATGGTCCCGACCTTTTAGAACATCAATTAAGTCTGTAACTCGTTTTTATTCCCATTATATCGAGCGCCGGAATCGTTAAATGTATTCCAATTTAATGTTTCGGCTTTGCCGGTTTAATATATCTTTACACAATCGCTTAAGAACCGCAACAGGTAGAAATCAATGCGGTATCATCTTCCCGTTGTATTTGGGTTGACGCGGTGGTAGGAAGTCGTAGAAATATCAACTTTATTACACCGCAAATCGACTTTTTAACTGTTAACTTTAACCAGTGCTTAAATCGATAAATAAAACCAAGAAGGACATGCTGCTTGCATTTAATACACATATGCCGTACTTTAACAAAATACAAAAAATACTGTATACAATGTAATACTACTTATTCTAAGTTGTTTTCTGTTGATAGTTAAATGTAATAAATAAATAGGGACTGTATACGTACAATCATGTAAAGAGATGCAAAATTATCCGTAATAGGCAACTTGCTCGGAAATTTAATTTCGTTTAGAACGGGCTAAGTCAAGAACGCATTGTGACGTCATTTAGTGCGACTATTTCTAGACTTTTAAATGAATATATGCACGTTCCCCCTGGTATACAGGGTCGGAAAGTCCCCATGGTTCATCGGCCGTTACTGAGAGCGATAAAGTAAGTCATAGAAATCCGTGCGATAGAGAAGGATGGCTATAATGAAGGCGTCTCATAGTCACCGCCCGTTTCGCCCTTCCACAAATAAGATCCACTTCCACTTGTAATTCAGCGACCGGTGGTCATCTTTGTTTTCGTCGTTTACCTTTTCTGTAATAGATGTCACTACTTAACAATTCCGACTTTGTATTCCGATATGTTAATACAATCCGTTAACAGAGGGCAGCACAATTTGTCTAAGGTGAGGCGCAGCCCTAGAAATAAGGAATTTTGCTTTATTTCTTGGAATTTTTAAGTCAATTTAAAAAGTATACTTAAATAACAACTAAATGAACTTTAAATGCAGCTGAGTACTATACTCCATTTGAATAACTTATCAGTAAGGGAAACAAAGTCACTAGATTTACAAACAGAGGTATCTACTAGCTACTGTAAAATGTTTTCTTTGTTACGCGTTGTGCTGCCCTCTGTTAACGGATGGTATTAATATATCGGAATACGAAGTGGGAATTGTATAAGTAGTGACATCTATTACAGAAAAGGCAAACGACGAAAACAAAGATGACCACCGGTCGCTGAATCACAAGTGGAAGTGGATCTTATTTGTGGAAGGGCGAAACGAGCGGTGACTATGAGACGCCTTCATTATAGCCATCCTTCTCTATCGCACGGATTTCTATGACTTACTTTATCATTCTTACGTAAAGGCCGATGAACCATGGAGACTTTCCGACCCTGTATATGAACGGTTTTCTTGACGTCAGGGCTAAAATGCGTTGCAGTTAAATATTTGATACGAGATTTATGGGAGAGGTAAACGAAATGAATGTTATTTATAATCTTTTCCAAGACTTTTATCTTGATGCGTATGTTGCCGTTGGAAATTGCTGTTTCTTCTGCCAGTTCGATGTAATTTGCATTTAAATCATTGCCATTACGTTCATACGCCTTTGGAGTTTAATTCCGGCTTTTCGGCGGTTACAAAATTGATTGCCAGGCTTCAAAAAAATGCAAATTTGTTGCGTTTCACTTTTCTTACTACTACTTTTCAATTGTAGGGCAAAAATTGACTCTTGAATTCGCCGTTTTCTACACCTTAACTGTAACTAAGATTATGTCTCCGATGTAATACTTTTCGACCAACTACGTCTAAAAAAAAAAAGAAGGTAAACGTTCCTTAGTTATCCGATGAGGATGAGGTACGTGTTCGACCTACAACCCAGCATGTTCAGGGGGATGTCGGCCTCGGCGGTGATGGCCTGGGGGCACAGCCTCTGAAACAGCTCGGGTATCGTCTTGCAGGCGACGACGGCGCCCTGGGAATTCGTGGATTGGTGGGTGCGCGGGCAGTGATGGTTGATGTTGGCGTGACAGAGGGCCGGCTTGCAGGCGCGTTCGTGAGACGTCGGTTGAATCTGAAACATACGTATTTTTTATTACACGGATGTTTTATGAGGAACTGTAACTGTTTTGTTGCTATAGTAGTCTTGACAAGCTGATTAAAATAATGACATTGCGGGAAACTACTCTGCGGACTACTGTCCCGATCAGCGTTGGATTATGTCAGCAAGATCTAGTATCTAGCTAGAATAATTCGTCAGTAGGACCACCAGACGTATACCGGTTTAGAACTTGTCAGTTCTCGTGGTGTGAGTATGGGCGAGATATATTAATTAATAATTAACAAAGTGCTACATCTAGTACTCTATATGTCAAAAATAAATTATGTTCATAAATTTTGATAATTTTCTAGGCGTCTATATTTTAGTTAAAAAGTAAGCTTTTCCAGTCCAGTCACTGAACAGAAAATGCTTCCAATTTTTTCGGATAGCATGGATTTTCCTGAAAATTTGCATACAAGCTCACCTGACCCCCCTCCCACTTCAAAAGTTATATTGTCTAGATGTGTGCTTTTTCCATTTGGGGGTGAAAACAACTCTTGTACGAAAAAAATGCCAAAAATCACAGATTTACGTATTTTAAAGATTCAATTTATGTTTTTTAATATGATTTATGAAATTTAATTAACAGTTTAAAATATTCTTTTGGTGCATCCACAATGTATAGCATTTCTTTTGTTATTCATTAGAAAGCTTACGACTCATTACAAAGTTGCAACCCTTAAAAACCATCCCTTGTAATAAAATAAACAAAAAAATATTATTGAAAGCTTGAGATGTTTTAATGGTATGTATATATGTTGAATTATAAACTTTTTATTGGTTTTCAAATGATCTATGAAATATTTCAACTTTTCAACCACCCAAAAAACCCTTATGGAAGACCTACCCCTCATAAAAAACCCTACCCCTTATGGAAAAATTTCCTAAAAATTGTATGCGAGTATGATGATATAATTAATTTTTTTTTAATTTTATTGAATTTATTCTTAATATTTTTTTATTAAATTAATATCAAATAAAAAATGTTTATATACATTATAAATGGATACGTGTGTGTATGTATATTATTAAAATACTTAATCAAATCAGTTTACGAGTGCTCCAAAATACACAAAGATGATGGTAATTTACCCGCTCCGAAAATTTTACCGAAAAAATGCGATTAATTTTTGTACCATAACTTTTGTAATTTTAAAGTAATAAATTTACTCAAAAAAACATTTTGTAGGGAATTTAAAGCACTTTAAGTTCTGTGATTTTCAGTTTTTTTGAGCTCTTCGTTTTTTAGTTTTGCAAGCTAAAAGGGCTTAGGAAAGTCATTCTTGGAGCTTAGTTTTGAGCTTCTAACGGTTATAACAGTCAAATTTTGTCCTAGAAAAATTTAAAACAAAGCAAATTGTTCAGTAAGAAATCTACAATTTCTTATTCAATCATTTTTTTATAACTTTGTTAGTTTTTGAAATATTTTGAAAAAAGGCAATCTTTTAAAAAATTGAAAATTTTTATTCAGAACTAATTGAAATATTTTTTTAAATGTAGGCTTCTAAAATCGTTCAAATTCCCAGAATCTACTGTTAATACATAAATAAAGTAAATTGCTTAAGGAATACGTTTAATTTTTTTTCCGTCGTCATTAATTTTAATATCGATTTTTTTTTCAAAAATCAAGACAATCATTTTATTTTGATTGTGACTTTATTAGTTTTCATACTAACGACTTTTACCATCACTCAATTTAAAGGTATTTTCAAGAACTTTAATAAATGTTATATAAGTTTTCCTCGAAAAACCTTTAATTTTTCCGCTACAGGACGTTGAACGTTTCGACTCTAGCTATCTTCGAAATTGACTTCAACTTCTGGGAGTCATAACTCGGGTTCTATACCACCTACAAAAATAAAAAAGCAATCTCTTTGCTATTTAATTACCTTCTTTTTTACTTATGACCATTTTTTTGATTAAAACGTGTAGTTTTTGAGATATTAGCGAAAAAATGACTCAAAACCATGCATTTTTTGGACTAAAAACGAACATGTTTAGGCGCAATTAACTCAAAAAGTATTGACTGTACAAAAAATTCTTATATAACATTATTTGCTTAGATTCCGCCCCTCTATCGAATCGTGAGGTTATTTTTAATAAAAAAATTCCCATCCCCCAGAAGGTTTGGCATCCACCCGTAGGGTAAAAGCACACATCGGCATTATATAACTTTTGTTTCTTGGTCTATTCCCTAGCTACAGTTCAAATTTCACGTCAGTCCATTCCATCCGAAAAAATTGGTAGCCAAAACGCTTCAGGAACTGGACTATACACGACCGCGTGCAAATGGACTGATTCGAAACATACGAACGAATTTTTTTTTTGACTGTTTGTGCCGGTTCGTAAATTCCCCGCTTGATTAAAAAATCCCGTCCGGCTCGGCGGGGCGTGTGTCTTGATTTGCAAATGAACATTGATATATATCCACGGATCATAAATTAATCCCACGGAGGGTAGCTCGGCCCTAAAATAATTAAGGCCCCTTTCTATAAATATCTGTCCCGGGCTCCGCTAAGCGATTCCACTTAGGCGGCTCCTCGTCTCCGTATAAATATTTATGGGCACCTATCTATTCATTTTCGTTAAGTTAAATCGTAAATCTTCGACGAGACATCCTCCCGTCCAAGTTTCGCCATATAATATTTATTTATTCGCCCCAGAAACTTCGGTACAGCCTTCTATTTAATTATAGCGTGCGTGGCCACCTTAATGTTTCATTGTAGTGTGCGGACCCCTTTAAATTAGTTAGTCACTTTCCCCTCTGGAGTTTTTCGAATTTTTACCTCCGTATCGGCCAACTTTCTCGGCCGCTTTCGCTCTCGTATCGATTTTTTGGTTTTTTCACGCGCGTGGGACGGCGGACGTAATTTCTATCATCGTCCGCTTGCGTGTCATAAAAGGTCAAGTTTTTCTCTCTGGATTATGTAAATGTTGTGTCAACTGCGCCGCTGTAGAGTCGGATGCGTGAAATTGGGATCGGTGTCCGCCTCAACCCATATGGGTTTCCTCGTCGAGTACATGCTTTATCGGCTCTGGCGAATCTCCGCGAAATAAACGGGGCGCGTGATGGGAATCCCGAAACGCGAATTTAAAATGACAATAAAAGCCCTCTTTAGTAATCCCCGGCTTTGCCTAGTTTCGAATATTTGTCCCTTTTAAATTCTGTGCTACAATAAAAATATGTCTTTATTTAATAATATCCTATAAACTGTAAAGCAAACTCTAAAAACAGTTATTATACAAATTAGGATGATGCTCGATTGTTTTTATATTCTAAAATTTCAGGATTTTTAACTTAATACACCTGTGCTTGATTAACGTGTAAGTACTTCGCCTCCCACGATTCAAGTGTGAGATTAACGCAAATCCCCTCTCCCGTGATTATTCGGAGTGTTTGATTACGTGAGTCCCTTAGTGTTTCACGATTCAAAGTGTTTAATTAACGTACGTCCCTTTATCTCTCATGATTACGGGTGCTTAATTAACGTGAGACATCTCTGTTCTCAAAAGACAAGTGTTTGATTAACGTGAGTCATTATTCGGAGTGTTTGATTAACGTGTGTCCCCTCATCTCTCATGATTCGAGGTGTTTAATTAACGTACGTCCCTTTATATCTCATCATTACGGTTGCTTAATTAACGTGAGACATCTTTCTTATCAAAATTCAAGTGTTTGATTAACGTGAGTCCCCCATCTCTCACTATTCGAAGTGTCTAATTAACGTACGTCCCTTCATCTCCCACGATTACGGGTGCTTAATTATCGTGAGACATTTCTCTTCTCAAAATTCAAGTAGTTGATTAACGTAATTCATTATTTGGAGTGTTTGATTAACGTGAGTCTCCACATCTCTCACGATTCGAAGTGTTTAAGTAACGTACGTACCTTCATCTCCCACGATTACGGGTACTTATTTAACGTGAGACATCTCTCCTCTCAAAATTCAAGTGTTTGATTAACGTGAGTCATTATTCAGAGTGTTTCATTAACGCGAGTCCCCTCATCTCTCACGATTCGAGATGTTTAATTAAGGTACGTCATCTCCCATGATTACGGGTGCTTAATTAACGTGAGACATCTCTCTTCTCAAAATTTAAGTGGTTGATTAACGTGAGTAATTATTTGGAATGTTTGATTAACGTGAGTCCCCTCGTCTCTCACGATTCCAAGTGTTTAATTAACGTGCGTACCTTTATCTCCCACGATTACGGGTACTTAATTAACGTGAGACATCTCTCTTCTCAAAATTCAAGTATTTGATTAACGTGAGCCCTCATCTCTCACGATTCGAGATGTTTAATTAACGTACGTACCTTCATCTCTCACGATTACGGGTACTTAATTAACGTGAGACATATCTCTCAATATTCAAGTGTTTGATTAACATGAGTCATTATTCGGAGTGTTTGATTAACGTGAGTCCCCTCATCTCTTATGATTCGAGGTGTTTAATTAACGTACGTCCCTTTATCTCTCATGATTATGGTTGCTTCATTAAATCTCAAAGTGTTTGATTAACGTGGGTCCCCTCATCTCTTACGAATCGAGGTGTTTGATTAACGTGAGACCCCTCAACTCTCACGATTAAAAAATAAATAAATATTGACGTATTATAGCTGTCAACAGAACGTAATTGATTAAATATTGGAATCAACTAAACTTTAATTGATGATATGTCGGTGAAAATAGGTCATTTCAAACAAACCAAAATTTAAAGAGAATTTAGGTTAATACGTACAGTAATAAATGGAAAAAAGTGCCTGTAGGTGTGAGACAACTGCAAAAATATCTCAGTTACTTTTTTACATTTTTGTCTATCAAATTAATAAATTTATTAAACGTTTTTGAGATTTACATGCTGCAGCGTTATAAAAATCTGTTCGCGAAGCGATTTTGATGGGCCGAGTCAAGCGCATAAAAGAAACTACATCTTAGAGATGCCGTACTGGGTAGTTTTATTACAACAAAATGAGACGTTGGTGAATATAATACATTTAATACAGTTAAATTATTTTTAAATTTCTTGGAGACGTCACTGACTTCGCACACAAATGTCAAACTTTGTCGATAATTATTGGGTTATTTTTATTTTATAATTTTCGCTAATAATACGCGGGTACTATTTGGGGGTATATATTTTTGAAATTCCTCACCTTGATAGGTCTGTTGAATCCCTCTATTACCGATACGTAGTAGCGATCTTCGTTACCTTCTCCTTCAAATCTCAACACAGCTTCGGTGTAGGGCAAGTTGCAGGTCTTCTTTCCGCATTCTTCCGGGTGGGCGCGGATTCTTCCGGTCCACTTGTCCTCCACCACGATGGAAGCCTAAAATCAGCATAATTTTTTTTTTTAACAATACATTGGAGATTGATTGTATGTAATGGTACCTGAAACGTTGTGTACACTGGGAAATAAGCCTTATTTCATTAGAACACGCTGTCTGTTATTTTTGAAAGAGTAAGGGCATTTAATAACGTATGATTTTTTTTCGCGATTTGTTCTTTTCAAAGCAAATCAGACTGACGTCGGTTAGGCCACTGTCAGCCACATCAAAAGGTATAATCTCTATGCAAAACAGTTTTTATGTGTAAAAAGCATCTGTCATAGCAATGCGAAAATGAAATAATTCTTCAGTCGTGTAATTTTCCTGATGTTCTGCTCCATATGCAAACGATATGGGAGAGGGGGAGGGGGGGGGTCGTTTATCCAGGGAGTAAAAAGTGAAAATTACAGCCGAAGTTGAGTTATATACGCGCGTAAAATACCCGTGAAAGACAAGAGAACAGCGCGAAAGAGACTGGTACAAGGCTGACACGATTTTTTTTCGAGCCGGGTAGTAGGCGATGGCGACCTGCGTGTCGAACCGCGCAACCTAAATTTATTATTTAATAAATGTTAAATAGTTTAATAAATTAGTTTCGTGACGCCCCGAGTGTTTGCTATATAACGTAATGTGTAGGTTTTTACATAGAAAGAAAAGTGTCGTACCAATAATAATTATTAATTGAATTCATTTTACTATTTTTCGCGCATTTGGCAACACCGCATTGTGACGTCATTCCAAATAGTGTATCGAACCACACACACGCGCGCGAAAGATAATAGTTTTTCTTGGAATTCCGTGATTTTTCCTTTTCTGTAACGATCTATCGATTAGTTTGAATCTTCTTTGTTCGATTTACGTCTATCGCGGTTTTAAAAAGAAACAAAGCGATAAATTATCACTGATTATGATGAAATTATGTTTTTTTCTTAACCTGGGGTCAAGCAAAAACAGTTGACGCGTCAGACAGAACTTTGACTTTGCGAATTTAGAAGTACAGGGCGTAAATGTAAACAAAGCGTATATACTTTCAATTAGAAGCCTGTAGCGCCTATAAAAAGATAAGCATAGCCTAGATAAGCCTAGATAAGCATTTTGTTGTTTTCTTGTGGGAAATATCTTAACAATTTTGAATGTCATCGAACTTATAAAACTGATATCTTTGATTTCATAATACCACGATCAGATTCTAAGTATTACTAGTTTGTAAACAAAATTTTAGTGAATTGTGATTCAAAAACAAAGTATATTTGAATCAACACTTATTAAAAAAAAATAACAGCTTAATTATACATAAAAGACACTAAAGGTGTAAAAAATTGTAATTGGACCTATTTCTTAAATAACTTATAAAATTCTCGCCCTAAAACTAATTTTCACGACCGCACCCCACAATTGCTGATTTTTATTGAACTTTCGTGAACTCTTCCGTCATTCGCAATCGCGTACTAATTTTAGCGTAAGATTTCATCACCTCTTTCATGAATGAAAATTATCTACGCGCTTTGACGTCACGTCCAAAAAAAAACTCGACCCGCACCTTATCGCACACCAACTTACCAGTTGTCCCGAGGGTAAATAAAAACCATCCTCGTCCGTCATTTCGACCCACAGCTTCTCCATACCGCGGTTCTTTATCTGGATGCCCTTAATGTGTTTGGCTTGGGTGACCGTCAGCACCCCGCTGATTATCATCAAGGCCCTGAAGAACATTTCGAACAGCACCCGTACGAAATCCTCACCGCTGCCGATGCACGACTGACTGGGTCTTCCACTGGTCGATATTTTATAGCGTGTACTTGTTCTTAGGCTAATTTTCATATCACAGTTTTTAATGTTGTGATGTAAACATGTTTGTCTGCGGGTGGTTCAGTGGCGGCTCGTCGGGGCGTATCGGATCTATCGTCGTTTCTAGAACCTTTGTTCGTTACGTTCTACCATTTCACGCAGTCTTTAAGCCTCAGGCAATTCTACAGGGTGTCCCTGATAAGGATGGACAACGCTTGACAACAGGTTCCTTGGATGAAAATAAGACTATTTACTCTGACTTACCTATATACAAAAGTGCACGCCTACTGAGATATAGCCTTCTAAATATAGAATAGATAACCTAGTTTTTTTTTCAAATAATTTGAAAACTATTTTTCTTAGAAACTTCAAATTTGGTACACTTATTTTTTATATAAGGGCAAGGTAAATATAGAATTTGGTGAGAATACATATACAGGATGTTCTCTTTCTAGTGCCTGTGCGCCACTGGCTTTCCCGTAACTTTTTTGTGTGTATGCCAATGACGACAGAATTTATATTTTTGAAAATAAGCACTATTTTAGAAGATTTTTTGCTCTTACAAAATTTCGATATTGTTTATGGATTCCGAGTAAATTTCGCATTTTTTATACATTAAATATAGGCAAAAATTCCGATTTATAAAAAATAATTTATAACTGCAGTCTCAAAGCAGGGAATAATAATGAAAAAACGTCACATTAAAAAAAATAACTACACATTTTTGGTATTAGTATTATCAATTAATAAAATAAAAATCAACACTAATATTTTAAATAAACAATATCAACTAATAATGTAAGAAAGTCAACATTAACATTTTAAATAAACTGATATTTGTAATCACATTAAAATAATATTACAGTAAATGCTCAAAACTACTTTCTTGTTCTTAAACGCAAACATTAGTTCTTCGAAAATTAGAAATTATCCAATAATTGTGCATTACCTCTCATAACATTAATTTCATGTTGTATTCTTCCCCATATTCGTTTTCTGTATTTACTGAAACGTTATTTTAAACCGTCCTGCAACTTTTGTTCTAATCATTTTTTGTCTGAGCAATATTTTCTGAGATAGAGGGGGGGGGGGGGTTCCAAACCCTGTATACAAAAATTTGAATTTTTGAGGTTAGAAAGTGTTTTTATTGAATTGATCAATTCAATTTTGAGTTTAGAACAATTCCGAGAAAAAAAATTATCAACATCTTCAACTTGCACAAAAAGTTCGATTAATTAAGGAATATTGACGTGCATCGAATACCATAAAATACAATGATTATTAATTTTTTTAACTTCTTTATGCTTAATTCTAAAAAATAATTATCGTTGTAATAAATTTAAAATTCGATAAAAGTCATTTCGAGCAATGTGACAAAGGCGCGGCAGATAAACACTAGGTACTAAATCCATCAATACGCAGTTCAGTTGGTATCTGGAACTTACGGTCCTGTTAATCTTCGCGCCGCACTAAGCCTACTGATTATAAGTGATATCATTGTGGCCCCTCTTCTGGAGGCACGCCTCTGGCACTTACTAATGAAATCAGAGCGAGCGGCGGCAGCGCATTGAGCACAGGAAGAAGCCTAGAAGACATAAGAAGGGCCGAATTGAAATTATAATTAAGGAAGTTTGCACTAACCCCAATAAAGCGTTTGAGGTTTTATAATTTGCTTCCCTATACCTTTGAACTATACCGAAAATCGGCATAGTTTTACAATGTACTAACTACAAGGTCCTAAGCCTTTGCGTGGATGTAAAAAAAATACAAGCCAGTAGACTGCAGAAAGTCTATGTAGGTATAGAAATATCATATTTGTAAAGCCATATCACTAATGAAACGTTCTGTCAAATACATACAAACAAAGCCAATGAAGAAATTACGTGATAGCGACCGTTGTATTGACATTACGAACAAAAGACGGCTTTCTCCCTCTCCCGACATAACATTCTCCGCAAACAAAGAGATCACGCGAATTATCCATCGATTCCGAGAATCGACATTGACATAAAAACTTCATTAATAATTTCTTGCCCTCGCCCCTCGACGATAAGAACGCTCGGTGTCAACGGTAAATAGATAGGGCTCAGCGTAGATCTACCAGAGATGAATGAAGAACGGTTGTTTTGACGACTGCGAGGAGTGGAAATTATAAAAAATATCTGTACGAAACGATAAATATGACCCTATAAAAACAATTTCATTGATACTCCGACGGAAAGGAGCTTACATAGTTACGTGATAGTGATAGTAAACATTGTAATAATTTTAGTTAGTATCTTGACGGATGGGATCAATAACTTTTTTTTAATAGTCCGCAACAATCAACGTTGTTATTTAAATGTCCAATAGTTTTTATTTTATGGTGATATTGAAAATATTTCGTATATGTCCTGATATCAAAGGACTACAGGGATATCGCAATAACCTGCTTCGATAGTAATAAAATTTAGTCTTTGAAGTGCTCGAGGCTTTCGCGAAAATGGAAAAAGAAAAGTAAACAAAAATGTATTTATTACAGATGTTCGAAATGATGTTTGTTCGGCTCCTGACAATATGTAGCCTCTTATTGACAAGTTCGATGGGCTCGAGTATCACATAGAATTTTTTTTTATTAGAAAAGTTATATAGTGTTATTTTTTGTTACAAGAATTGTCTTCGAAGATGAGAATACTTAATGCAATTTTTACAAATTGAATAGTCCAATTAAATGGTGCCTGAATACAGAAAGTGACAGTAATTTGTTTTCAAACTCCGGCCAAGTGTGGAAAAAGATAAAATAAAGGTTTTTTTTCAAGATAACTCAGAAGGGGTAAGAGCTAGAAAAAAAAGTTTCTTATAAAAGTTCTAGAGCATAAAATTCTACATAAAAATGGTCTATTGACTTTTTCTTCTACCATTAAAATTAACAATGTTAAGGTGACTAGAAGTTAAGGGATGATTTTAGAAATTTAAAAAAATCGTAGCAAGCAGAAAAATGAATGAATTTTACAATTTTTTTTTTCAATCTACTCTAAAAAATGTAATCTATCTTTTCAGAGAAATTTTGTAATTTTTAATAAAATAAAAGTTATAATAATTTCACAAAGCGAACGTAATTTTTTATTTTTGTCGTAAAACAAAATTTCCAAAGGCATTTTTCATTATTTTAAATAATCAATCGAATGTCAGAATAAAATTTTGAGATTTTAATATGTACCTTGCAACCGAACGTTTTGAAAAAAAAATAGCGATTAGACTTACTCTATTTCTTGTTCATCTTGTCTTCTTCAAATTCACTTCTATATTGGGTGGTTATCAAGATCTAGTTTCCATAAACATTATCAGCTGGAAAATTTCCCTTTACCTACCTGTTTATTTGCTTTTATTCAAAAAATAACACCTGATTTTAACGTCATAAGTTTATTGTTCTGTGAAAAATAGTGTCAGTATTAACTTGTTTGTGACCTTGATTTTTCTTTGAGGCTATAAAAATATTCATAAGAATTACGTTAGGCTCAAACCTGGTCGACGTACTGGCTTAAGCCTTATGTTGAAAGATGTTACAATATTTGAATTTTCGTAAGGAAAAAATGCGTTTAAACCGTATTTCCCCAAACCGTATAACCTGCAAGATATTTGCCAAACAAGCGTATTTTTAGCACGTGCGGTGCATTGGTATCATAAAGCTAATGTTTGCCGAGAAATTGAGGTATTAATTTCAGAAAACATGGAATTATTTGATGCATGGGCTACACGTACAGGGTAATAAAAAAATAGTGCATACATCCTAAACGTAGAAAAGCTCTTACAATTTTTTTTTTTAATATTTAATATGAAATTATAAATTTTATTACAGCAGAGGATTGCTAGGAGAACGTAAACCTTCCAATAAAAATTTTTGTTGTCGTTTTTAAGGCAGTTTCGGAATTTAAAGTATTTCTATAAAGTAAATAATTGATGTTTATATTAGCCCATACTTTTCCAACAGCAGTAATATTTTTATTTTAATGTGCCTTTCTTTGCGCAATATTTTCTTTATTACCACATTTTTGAGGGCTAATTTAAAATCCCGACATAATATTCCAAGTAATCCGGAGATACTTCTACAGGATGTACACGCAAAGGTTGTTTGATCCAAGAAAAGTATTTTATTATTATGTTTAATATATTTGAAAGGGTTTGTATTTTAATGAAAGTTTAGAATTTATTGTCAGGAAGTTGAATTATTTTGGCGGTATCCCTGTACTCTCAGCTTGCGCTTCATATAAAACACCGTAAAAATTGATTTGAAGCTTGCTAGAGGTGACGTACGAATACATAGAATTCCCAAATGCAAAGGGTTAGGGGATGAAATAATTCGGACGCTCCAGCGTAGTTCCAAACGCTCTTTTAGCTGCTTGGTATTTGCGTTCGCCCGAGTGACATTTTAAACGTGCACAAATTCTTCTCGCGTTGTTGAACACGGCTTATTTTTCATTGAAACAACAATAATTAATAGAAATATAATTTCACATTTTAAAACGAACAAAGTTAATTTTTTTCATGCATCCACATGCTATGCATGTTACTTTTTCCCTCGAGCCCTCTACCAGAACTATTTTTGATGTGAGGCTAAGTACTGAACCCTGTGGGACAACTTCTGTGTTCAATTTTTAACTTTACTACATTAAGTGTTCCTTTTTTACCTCGTACGATTTTCGCGATATTTTTTTTTAAATTTAGCTGGAATCAACTTATGTAATCCAAGAATATTAAAGGTTTACGTTTCTAAAGAAATGTTTTTCACTGCTTTGTTTCGCTAAGTACAAAGCAAACAGCGGTTATCATATTATTACCCCCCGTGGTTCTACAAACGTAACGATTTAGTGGGTATAAATAACGGAAAAGTTAACATTAAGTCATTCGAGTGAAAAGTGTGAACGGAACGAATTATCTTGAACCAAAAAAAAAAAGAAATAAAAAATGTTTTTCAAAACTCTCATCGTAGCTTTGTCTATCGTCACAGTTTATAGTCGTGTAATACAAGTTAAGAATACTGGATCGGTATCTCTTTTAGTTTCAGTTACCGATCAAAGTGATATCACAGTTTTGACAGGATCAACCGTAAGTATATTATTTTTAATTGTCAAAATAACCCCCTTACACCCTATGGTTTACTTTTAAGCCAAAGATACGTATTTAGTAAAAAAATCTATAGGGTTAAGGTCTGGAGAATTTGGGGGCCATTGGAAACTTTACGTTGTTTTTAGGCTCTAGTCACAGTATCAGATGACTTCTCTGGAACCATATCAGCTTTACCCGCAGATTCTGAAAGTACTGATATTCCAAGGACGAAGGTTGAGTTGACATTGAGCGTTACTCAGGACACCTATTCAGTTTCTCTAGTTGAAGGTTTCAATTTGAGGGCTAAGGTAAGTCTTACTTTTAAATGAGAGTTATGTGAGAGAAATTATATTTTAACCAGGTTTAAATACTCAAATGTAAAGCTCTATTAAAGGCCAGATGTTTGGCTTCGCTTTGATGTCTTAAAGTTACTTCGTTTGTTTCATAATAGTTCGGATAGCTTTGTTTCATATTTACCGACTTATATTTTCTTTGAAATAAAATGATTAAATATGGACAGGTGTTCCACAAGGTCCTGTCGTAGGGCTTCTTAAGTAAAGAGGTATTATCAATGATTTTCTTGAAAGTTTTTGTATTTAAACTACTTGTTAAAATATACCTATTCTCGAAGAACAAAAACACAAAAAATCATTTTTTTTTGTAGGTGATTCCCTTGCAAGGTACCGACTGTTCCACAGCTCTGTGCTCTGCCAATCTACTTGCTAGTTGTCCAGCTGCCAATCAGGTGTTGAACACGTTAGGAGTTGTAGTTGCTTGCACCAATTCTCCAGTAGTATTCAAGACCATCTGTCCAAAAGCAGTGGTGACCTCTGACGATGTCGCCAACGTACTCACCTGTCAGGCTCAATCCTACTTGATCATTTTCGGCTAACCTCGAGGGATTTAGGACTTAACGAATTTTAGGATTTTCAAATTGTAAAATATTTCATTTATTTTTGTACATGTAGTAATGCTAATAAAATTATCTTGAAGTGGATGTGGATTTCAGTATTGGTCCAATTGTGGTGCGACACTGAAAAATGTTTCGAATTATTTTCAAGTGTGTCCCTGGTTTATACACATGATTGCATTAAATTATCGTATTTACGGTACTTCAAGATAAACCACCAGAGAGATAAAAGTGATCGCTTCCCTCTCGAGTTGACTATCTTAATTTTCCAAATAATCTCAATGATAATTCGCTTTAAACAGTTCAATGGAAACCATTAATATTGGGGGATTTTTTTATTGTAACAAATACATAAAATAAAACAATAACATCGACACAGGAAAGAACGACTTGAATATTGTAGTATGATGAAGAGGCCACTTAAAGTCGTTAGTCAGTTAAATGAATCACAATCACTTCAAAACAGTGCTGTTATCAGCGATACTTTCCATTGCCCGCAACCCATTTTATGGTTTAGGTATATCCAGTAAACAATATTCGCCTTCATCGACCTGACTAGCCCAAGGTTATCAAATAAGAGTCCGTGGTACAAGTGAACACATTCCTCACGTCGGCAGTCGTTACAACCGCGTTGGGGCACACGACTTTAAAGAGAAATGGGGAATTGTGGCATCCCAGCACCGCCCCCCTGTTGTTCTTGACTTGGTTCCTTGGGGAACATAAAGAATTGATGTCTACCGAACACGCGGCGGGCTTGCATCTTCTCCCTTGCAACGGAGTTATCTGCAAGCGATAAAATAAGTTAATTGAGGAACTGATAGCGTGCAGTGGCCACCAAAATTGCCATACTTACGTCCTATTGGACGTTTTTACGTGATTTTGTTCAGGTACTCCTACATTACTCACCTTGGCTTTTATATTGAAACCATCCAAAACCGATACCATAGCCATAGGGCTCAAAGTTAACTCTATTGTCGTCCTTGGGACTTTTGCCTTCTTTAGACGCTTTGGGATCCCTGTTATGGTGCCTGTGAACTCCTCCGGTACTGTGACAGGAACCTGGAATAGTATGGGGTCATACATTTATCTCGGAAGGGCCCCAATGTGCCTCCCTGAGGTACACCGTAAGGAAAAGGATTTTGTTCACTTTTTTCGATTGTTCTTTTATTTTTTTTCTATAAAATTTGACTTATTAGCTGCTGTAATACTTACAATTTTCCCTGGGCGTACCACTAAGTCTTTTAGACCCGTTACTGACACTAACAGGTCATCTTTGCTATTGTTCTTTATTTGAAGCAGTTCTCCCCCTACCAGTAGACCTAACAAGGTAAATTGTATTAGTTGGTTTAGCATCTCGACGAATTGTTTTTAGTTGTAAAGGTGTCTGTTGTTGTCTGATAAGGGAACCGCTATTATTTATTATATATAGATCGTCCCGTAGATTGCTCGATGTAGGCTGACAGGTCGATTTTATCTACATTTAAATTTAAATTCAATAGTAATGCAAACGGTGAACGTACAGGGTGATTCAGAACTTATCCAAAAACAATTTTTGAATGTACAGAAAATCGGATTTCAGCCCACAACGCGAACGACGCTAGAGACTACAGTAGCCCAGCAATGTAAAAGTTGAAAATACTACAACTTCAATAATTTTTTTCTCGGAAACTATAAGCATTTTGAATTTTTACGATATTGACCCCAATTTGTTTCATGTAATGTAGGATCTGCTTTGTTGTTGCATCCGGACTGGCAGTTTTTCTGTTTACTGCACAAATTATGGGGGATACCTGGTGAAGGCTGCCGAATTTTCCATTCTATGTGCCTCTCCCAAGGGGAAATATATTTTTAGAGGATGAAAGGTAGACACGACTGTTAGCCGCGAAGCCGGGGGTTATTTTTGCGTCGAATATCGATTGGTGATGCACCGGCTAACCGAGCTGGAAGATCCTGGTCAAGGACTCCGTGCCGGATAGCACACGGCGTTCGCGGGGATCCGAAGGCATTAGACTGGAATGTTCAGGCGGCTGATGCTGCTCGCTAACGCCGATTTATAGGGAAACCTACCAGGGGTTGGTTTCGGTAAGGTCAGACCTGAACAGAGACCTAAAAAAAGTTACAGTGAGGTGTAGTCAATCCCTTAATAGCAAATACATGTTTTCGACATTGCCTGCATATGCAGAAAAGACGAGTTTCATAGAAAGAGCCCATGTGCTTTATTTCTTTCTGAAAATGGTGTTATTTGCAAAGGACATGTCTAAATTCAATACTTAAATATTCTCGTACAGCACCAGGGTATAATGTGGAGCTTCGTCACCTAAATACCACATTCCCTGACCTACTTTGATGGGTATTTTTCAGGGAGAAACTAGTAAATCATTTTTTTAAACACTTAACACAATAACAGATTGGTAACAATGCCAGTCCAAACCTTAATGGACTTTTGACAGCGTCATTGTCGAAAGCGCTTTTTTCGCACAATTTTTCTATATTTCTTTCATATGAACAGTTCATAATTCCTAAGGATTTGCCACAATCCATCACTGAACATAAATTTCAAGTTGAATCTCGCAATTATTGAATAGAATGAATCAGAACAGCATTATGTCGGATCCGAGGGAAATGAAAAATGTACCAAATTAAATAAGAATGAATTAATGACACGTCGCGAATCTTATTAAGATATCATCCGGTTGCGATTCAGAAGACCTCCCTGTGTGAATGAAATGCGCAGCAAGCAGTAATAGGCGAGCGGTTCTCCCCTACAAAAAAAGGCATGAACCGACTAAATTTTTAAAACAAAAACCTACAGCATGAAACTTTTTTTATTTTATAAAGTGTATTTTTCTGATAATTTGCATATTTTTTTTATATTTTTCGGCGTGGTCAGTCAATTGTTATAAACAAAAAAGCCATTCGACGAGTAATTTTTTTTACAAATTTTTTTTTAAAACAATTGACTGACACGCCGAAAAATATAAAAAAATATGTAAATTATCAGAAAAATACACTTTATAAAATAAAAAAAGTTTCATGCTGTAGGTTTTTGTTTTAAAAATTTAGTCGGTTACCTTCTTTTAGAAGCATCTTTTTAGGGGTGAACCGCTCGCCTATAAGTGGTGTTTTTACGAAACCAATTCATTATACTGTCATTTGCAAAACCATCATAATTTTTATTGAAATTTGATAGACAGACACCTCATCATATTTCAGTTCGGTGTACCTCAGGGGTCGTAACGTAGACCACTGATTTTACTTTAATATACAAAGCGTGGATATGACTTCTCAGTATATTTATTACACCAATATAGCTGTCAACCATGGCAACGTTATAAATTTACTCTCTTATCAAAGCGTTGTATATTATTATTTTAATTAGCAAGCAATGGATATTTACGTATCAATAATACCTCCACGGTTCGGTTTAAGTGGTTTTGTCCTCCGAAAATTACTGTTTGTTTAACCGCAGTTGTAAATTATTGAAGCTCTGCCCAGTGTAGATGCGGATTAAAGGGAGATAGAAAACCTGTATTTACGCTGTAATTAATTTACGGTTTTTATTGATTTCGCTCGTTGAAGTCGATCCTGATTGAACAACACGGGCTTAAGCCCAACTAAATGAATAGCTACAAAGTTGCAACAAAATACATCGAGATTATAAGATAAAAAGGAGGATGGGTTTGTTGCGGGAGATTTTTTCGCAAATTAATTCCATAACTGTTGATTAAAAAATATATATACGCCATACAAACGCTGTCCATTGTTCGACGTTCCGTTTGCACATTGTCGCGTTTCCGACATTTGATTGACGCCCGGCACAACAGCTCGACCTACACGAATTGTGTGTACAATTTTAGAAAGATATGTCCTATATTCCACCAAGCATGAATGTCTCCTATCATTGTTCCGCGGAATCGATGTTTGTATTGTTGGCTAAGTAACAAAGGGCTTCGATATTTTCGTTAGGCGCATCGAGCCTCAACAATGCAACTGTCATGTGGGCGATAGCTAAATTTAGAAGTTATAATGTTTGTATTAACGTATTTAAAAATTTTAGATCACAGAAAAACAGGCATAAGCGAAATAATTTTCGAATCTCTTACATTAATCGAGATTGAATTTAGTTCATTGATGAATGCTATCGAAGAATTGAAAAGTCATTTACAGTAACGTCGCCGACTACTTTCTTGTTTACCATAGACCATAACCATGGAAATTTTAAATTTCGACGACCATAAACAATGTCCCTTAGATAACAAGACATATAATGTTGCTGGAAACCACTAGATGGCGGCACATTTTCAAACGATTAATCTATTACGCAAACAAATTTATTACAGTATTTAAATTATACTGGAAATTACTGTGAAGTACGTTTGTAGTTTGCTGTGAAGTAGATTTGCTGTGAAATACGTTTGTAGTTTCTCATATCACATGTCTCTTAACAGCATTTATTTAAATGAAACGTTAATTTGTTTGCACACAGATAAGGAAGCGACACATTTAAAAATGCCACAATGCCAACAAATTTGTTAAAACAGTTTACGTGTTTCCTCTGGAGATAAAAGATAACAATATGTACGCTCCTTTAGCGATGACCGTCGCGAAAATACAGCTCCGTTTTCGTCACAATCGCCGTAGATATCCAGAACTAAATCTGCGCCGTTGGCCTTGCCGCTTTTTTTAATGAAACCACCACCAAATAGAGAAAAACGAGTGAGTGTTGAGTCTTAGTCACGTACGAGCAAACAAAGTGGTTGTCAGCTTTCCACGGAAGCACTTAGAAGATTGCCTCGTCCGCTGAAGATTGAAAAAAAAGTGGTATCGCGTACTAAATTTATCATTCGTCCTCTGGGGACGTCGCTTCTTTTCCTTATTTGTGAAATATAGTGTCCACCTAAACGTTATAAATACTTCTTGCGCCGCACACGACTGTTGTCGCACAAAGCGCGAATACAGGGTGAGCCAAATACTGATAGCACGAACGTTTCTTTATAGCCTAACAATTAATCCGCGAAAACTCACAATTTTTTTATTTCAGGGAGATCCAAGCGACATCTGGCGAGTGGATGAACGAGTTCGTGAGGCGACCCAGCAGGCGGCGCGACAATCGGGTGTACGTGCCAGCCGCCGACATCATCAAAAGAACCATCCGCAGATCCTGGACCATCTCGAGTAAGCACCGACTCGGTTCTGTCGGACATAAAACACTCACGTGCTTGTATCCGTTGTTTTAGACCCTACCCCGAGATGGAGCGCCCTTAGGGGTTCCCCCGAGCTGCGCCCTTACAACAGCCTCCCCAGGGGTCAGGACATCACCAACTACCCCTCGCTAGCTCTCCACCAAACCAACTTGAAGAACCAGAACCAAGACCCTTCGGTATCTCCGATTCGACACCGTCGGTCCCCCACTCGCAGGACGCAGTCCGAGGATGTTTACATAGAACGAACTTCTTCCCCTGCCAAACCGGAAAATGGCGGGAAGGACCCGGAGGGTGAACCTCCTAAGAGACAGACGCGGGTCAACCCGCTGATGAAGCTGGCCGAGACGAGGCAGAGTAAGGACAGGACTGGTTCACCCAAGAGGAAGAAGACCGAGGTGAAGCAAGAAAGCGGGGAGCAGGAGAAAGGTGAGGCTTTGGTCAGCGGTTGACGCGCTTGCTTGAACTTATATTTTCTAGATTTACTCACGCCAGACTCCGGGAAGAAGCAGGATAGATCCAGCAGCATAGAGAAGCGCGTCAGCTTCGAGAGCAACGTGGCCAGTAGGATAACGACGGAGAAGCCCGTGTTGAGGACTCAATCCTTGAACGATGGGAAGGTGAAGGAGAAGAGGACCGGTCCCGTTGGGGCTCGATCTTTGCCCGAGGATCACACGGAGAACTTTGAGGAGGCCGGCACGACCACAGCTGAGGTATGTGACATTCAAAGTATAAATGTGGAGTCGAGGAAAAAATTGTAACATTGTCCTTGGTTCCAAGTAATTCCATTGTTCCCAAATTGTATGATGATTGAAATTATGGTCTTGCTATTTGTTTTCTCATTGAACTACTGTCAGGATCTCAAATTTTTCGTGGTAGGTGAATCCAATAGAACCATTTGGTGTCCAAAACATGTCACATGCGTTCCATTTCTATTGCCCATTTGTAAATTACCTCCAGAACACCCATGAAGCTTCAACCACCTCATTGTCCTCGCGTTTTAAATATTCCAACACAGACACAGCAGACTTCATCTTCGTTTCTTTCCTCCCTTTATGAAAAGTAAGATGGTTCTAAATGACTTCATCCAAATGCAGCAAAAAGGATAATGAAGATTATAAGGAAGATCCTGGTTTATTGGTCCCAGGAAAATCAAACGACAACTTAAAATCGTTTATCTCAAAACATTGTTCTGTCTGTCTTCTCTTCAGGCTATCTCCTTCGATCCCTTCTGCCTTTTCCAAAGTCGTATGTCCGCTACGATTGCCCTGTAGGTCTCATATTTCTTGAGCCCTTTCGATAACTATGAGCTGTGGAGTGAAATCGTAAGAGAAAAAGGTCGATATACAATCGCGATGCTATGGTAGCATTTTGTCGACATTCCCCTTATACTAAAATATCTAACGATTCAAGAGTGCTGTAAATATGGGCCGTTTTGAACACTGTAATTATCTAGTGAGCTGTTTAAGACCTGAGTTTGGATCCAGTGACCAAACATGTCCCGGATGTACTCCAATTTTGATAAAAAGTGGTTTCGCATGTACTTCAAAGTATATCTGGCAGCGCAATCAAACGGAACCGTTGTAATATCCCGAACGCGACGCAGTCGTTCCATTTTCCATTTTCCATTTGTAAATTAACTGCGAACCGCAGATAAAGCCTACCCCGTCTGTGGTTATTTCCCGTACCGTTCCGGTGTTTTAACCGTCCCCCCCCTTATCTGACCGTAAACACGGCGTCAAATAGACTGAAAAGACAATACCCCCCTTCCGCAGATCCACTTCGCCAGGGAGGAAACGACGCCGGTGGAGCTGTGCGATATCGAACCGCTCAGCGGCACCGTCTTCCGGAAAGTGACGGTCAGGCGGAGGCGGCAGGAGAACATGAGGAAGGTGCCGGCCGTCGACACCGGTAAGTCCCCATTCATCCTGTTACACGACGGAAAGTGGTGACACCGCAATCGCGTGGAGTGCCGTGGAGTAATTTTTCCGCCGCCGAGGAATTGTCTCTTTGTGTGTGTCAACACTTTCCGGTCGTTTGTTGCATGCTGCGGTGAAGGATCTGTTCTTCTATCCTTTTGTCCTGGTGGCTGGAATAGAGGTTTATAATAATGTTGGGGTTAGTGGAGCGTCGCGTTGGCATTCGTGTTTCTTTCTTTCGCGTTTACGCTCGGTTGACTCTGATCCGATTGATGGGGTGGTAAATAAAACACATTCGCGCCTTTGGCGCTTCAGCAAGAATGTTTAAACACATTTAGAACTGCTGGGGTTGAAAAATAATGAAAGTTCTTCGTTCTGCGGCCGCGTTTTGTCTACGTTCGCCGTGTATCAATAGCGTACTCGTAAATTCGTGATTGGTGTAATTATGCACAATTGTAGCATAGCACTGCTGATTTGAATATTGTGTGATTTATTTGATATTACAATGACAATTATTTATATTAAACATCCATTGCGGTATCCATACTATTACGGAAACTGCGCCAGTAAAAAAATACAAGAGATTCTTTTTGGTCGGACTACAAAACAACAACTAACTTTTAAAAAGTTTCTATCACTCGCATATATGTATATCACTTGTATAGATCATCTACAAGATGGGTCCTGAGACTGTTCCTTGTGGCACTCCCGTTTTAATTACTAAATTTTAGCTCGGTATATAATAAATGTCAGTTTTTTATTATGTTTTTAGATGATTGAAATAATCTCCTCGCATTATCCTTATCTGATATTTAGAGAAGCAAAAATGATTACAAAAAAAGGTTTTTTCAAAAATTATAAATTTGTTGGCAGCCACTAAATTTACGCTGGAAATTTTGACAAGAAATTTAGAAAATGGTGACGATTCTCAAATGAAGATTGTTATAAAGCCTGTATATTTGAAATTGAATTTTTTTTTAAATTTTCATGGAAATATCATGGAATTTTTTTTGCTCAATATTTTGCATATACCCTGAGTAATAACACAATTAGAACAATTTTACGAATTTACACTACACTACAGAGTTAAGACCTTCAATGCGCAAGGATGACAGTTAAGAAACAATTTTGTAATTGTAATTTTGTCACAAACAATAGAAGTACCGTCAAAATAAAAAAACGGTCAAAATTTATAAATTTCCGAAAAACGTGTTAACCATTTTTCGTAACAAACATCACTTCTATAGATCTTGTACAAGATGGGTCTTAAGATTCTTCCTTGTGGCACTCCCTCACTTTGATTCCTTTTAGCTCGATATATAATAAACTGCCAATTTTTTATTATCATTTTAACTAATTGAAATAATCTCCCTGTGCATTGTAGATTATCCGTATCTGGTATTTAGACAAACAAAAATGATTAAAAAATGCGGCTTTTTCAAAAATTATAAATTTGGTGCACATTTTATATCAGTCACTTCAATTACGGCAATTTTACTTACTCAGTTTCTACGAACTAACACAAATGTTATGTTGCTTCACCATAAATTAAAACGATATCCATCAACTTCGAGTCGCTATACACAGAAGCAATTTTTGACATTAACCACTAAAAACTATTGTAAACACTATGGCAACGACGATTGTAAAATCGGATTTCAGTATTCGGAATCGAATTAGAACAATTTTACGAATTTACACCACAGAGTTAAGACTCAATTGCCCAAGGATGACAGTTAAGAAACAACTAATTTTGTGGCGAGCAGTAGAAGTGCTGTCAAAATAAAGAGACAGTCAAAATTAATAAATTTCCGAAAAATGTGTTAACTATTTTTCGTAACAAACGATTTTTTTTCTCATTTCACAACAAACATCAACGAATTATTCACGAATTCGGATATTTAGTCGTTTTTTTTCCTGTAAATCGACATTTTCGGCTTATAAATAACTCAATCATTTTTTTTATTTTAAAACCTAAATAAATTGTTCGTTTCCGCCTCGTACAGAAACGGCCGCTTCTATTCCTGCTGACAGTAAAAGAATAAACTTGTATCCTGCCCGAACTAGGTCGTCTTTACAAAAAATATATTAGCAACCTGTTGATATCCGCCCCCCCAGTCGAATCTCGGCGTATTTTTAGCGCATCGTCTTGGGACTAATAAGAATTTCAACGTGTTTTGGAGATTGAAATATATTCAGTCGAGCTCAAGCAGAAAGAAGTCCGTATTGATTTGCCATTCGTGCGTTCTTGTGATCGACGTTCTGCTCTTTAAGGACCGTCAGTTTTTCCGTAACGCTTTTTTTCGTAAGCGTAATTTATCAATTTTCCAACTACCTCTTTGTGAAAACTCCGCCCGGTTAGCGGTAATGGACAGCTACTCTATCCGTTCCAACTTTTCGAAACGTGCGAGAACTTTTGACTTCATCGAATTAAAACTTTTAAGTGCCCCTGCTATAATCCCGGATAAAGCCGAGAAAACTATATTTAATAAGCCCGTCGCCGAGATGATTCGATCAAGGCTGTTTTTGCGGGTCCAAGTCAATAAATTGGGGTTTAAAATTTCAAATTCACGCCCAGCTAATTAGCTCGGCCCGGTTTGATTTAAGTGAATCATAAGGCGGCGGTAGGAGGGTTCGGAGACGACTGTAAACATAGCGTACAGGTGTCTTGAAAATAAATTCAGGGAGTCGGGGAGATCCAGAGGGATTGATGGTGACGTCGCGCAAAAGTCATCAACAGTAACTTCCATGCACTCAAAATTGCTTTCTTGTCAAAAATATTATTCCACTATATAAATAGTTTCATAAAACGCCAAGAAAAGTGTACAAACACGATTATTTCTTTCCTTTTCTCTACATTTTTCCAAAGTTTCTTCATTTGTTTTCTTGTCATCTTCTATTTTTGTTTTTCTTTTGTCAAGATTTTTGCATCATTTCTTTAAGAGGGCTCTATAGCAAATAGCCAATCGGCAATACATTTTTATATTTTATTACACAGTTTGTTTAAATATAATTTAATGCACAAATAACAGACTTTCCCTAATTTTAATGCAGATTTTCTATAAAATATACTTATTTGAAACTCAAATTACTTTTTGTTGTAAAGAAATTTGTAATTTGCCGTTTTTGGCATCGAAAATTACAAATTTCTGTACACCAAAAAGTAATTTGAGTTTTATAGAAAATCTGCGTTAAAATTAGGGAAAGTCTGTTATTTGTGCATTAAATCATATTTAGACAAACTGTGTAATAAAATAAAATAAAAATGTACTGCTGGTTGGCTAGTTGCTATAGAGCCCTCTTAACATGTTTTCTTCGATTTTAAAATTACTCCATCGTTTGCGATGCTTATCAGTCGTCTGATTCTTCTTGTCTTCTCTAAGTTTTACTTTCAAAAGAGCATATATCTGACATGTGTTCATACTTCAAATTTTTCTTCATATTGCATTATTATTTTCTTTCCATTTTCACTTTATCTTTTGAAACATCTTTTGGATTTAGACCATAGTCTCTTTTATCGAAATAAATATTCCTTTTTCATGTGGTCTTCGTAAAAAGTTTTCTGTACCACTTTTCCCAATTGTTTCTATATATTTGCAAACTTCTTTTGTTGTATTCACTCGATTTTTGTTCTGTATTCTTTATAATTTATTGAAACTTACATTTTGTTAGTTTTCTTTCTTAAAAAACTGTACATTTTAGAAACATAACTATTGAATGCTAATTATTAAGTTTATATTCGGATAGGGGGTGTAAAAAATTCGATACGACCCTGTCCCCTGCCTTACCGTTGCGTCAGCCGCGTGTATATTGTGCTGCCTGATTGCAAGTAATTGCGTAACCCGATATTACGGGCTCCGCATTGAAGCCAGGTGTCTGTCGTCTCACTTTACGTTTCCTCGGAAGAATCGCTATTCAGCTTATACGACTGCGGCGTCCGTGTATATACAACCCGCCTTACAGCAAACACGATTACGCCAGATTGCTTTACCTCTTATTAGGTGGCTTTGAGACTACTACCTACGGAGTGGGAACACCGAGAACTGTTCGTACTTACGCCCCGGGAAGATTTAAGAAAGTCACTGTTGCTCCTCGGGTCGCTATAATGAGTTTGTTGAGGGATTTGTCGGTTGGAAAGTAGTATTAAGTTTGGCGTAGAGTCGGGTTTAATCCGTGCGGATCAGGGCCGCATTTCGGTTACATTAGGCGTAAATTTAAAAGAAAATAAAATTTATGAGAGCTTAAAAACCTTGTACGGGAACGAAAACGATCGTTATATGTCGATAAAATAAGGCTAAAGCGTCTCACCTATGAGATACTGACGTTTGGTAAGTTCGGAACCGGTATAGGTCTGGTGGTTCTGCCGATGAATGCGAAAACGATCGTTATATGTCGGTAAAATAAGGCTAAAGCGTCTCACCTATGAGATACTGACGTTTGGTAAGTTCGGAACCGGTATAGGTCTGGTGGTTCTGCCGACGAATGCGAAAACGATCGTTATATGTCGGTAAAATAAGGCTAAAGCGTCTCACCTATGAGATACTGACGTTTGGTAAGTTCGGAACCGGTATAGGTCTGGTGGTTCTGCCGACGAATGCGAAAACGATCGTTATATGTCGGTAAAATAAGGCTAAAGCGTCTCACCTATGAGATACTGACGTTTGGTAAGTTCGGAACCGGTATAGGTCTGGTGGTTCTGCCGACGAATGCGAAAACGATCGTTATATGTCGGTAAAATAAGGCTAAAGCGTCTCACCTATGACATACTGACGTTAATTGAGTTCGGAACCGGTATAGGTCTGGTGGTTCTGCCGACGAATGCGGAAACGATCATTATATTTCGATAAAATAAGGCTAAAGCGTCTCACCTATGACATACCGACGTTTATTAGGTTCGGAACCGGTATAATTCTGGTGGTTCTGCTGACGAATGGTCTTAGCTTGGATATTGGGGGTATATTTCAATGCTAATGGTCTTTTTAACGGAAATGGCGTAGGAAATCGTGTCGTCGGTCAGTTCGGACTTTAATCTGACAAGGGAGAAGACTGCATGACCTTTGTATCAAAATTTATCTTGGTCTCGTTTAGTTTCGGAGATACAGCGTAATATTCATCGAAAGAAACTTATTTTCTTGCAACAAAACAAATCTGCATAAACGTCGGGAAAGGCATTGATTTTTCGCAAAAAAATTATTTTTTTTTACAATAAATCCAGTACGTTAGTCTCGAGAAAAGTCGCAAAATCCCGAAACGCACCCAAATATTTATTAGAAAGTCCGTAAATACTAGCATTATGTGCACAATCTGCACTTTATATTTTGTGCGATTTGTCCTGAAGCCGGTCCTGTCTCATATCCGAGAAGTAAACCGCAACCCCGACAGGCAACTTGAAGTATTTCGTCACCGGTCTCACAGATGGCGGAGCTTGTCATTTCGCGAGTTTTATCAATACGATTTGAATATCTTGAACTAGTGTCTTTCCGGGACTTGACGAACGATAAAACTCTACCTACATAACCAAATGAGCCAATTACAAATTTAAATTATTATAATTTTCATGTGACATTGCGAAAACGGGATCGTTATAATTAATCGATTCTGTTGCGGAAACGATTTGTTGTCTCTGCACCTGGATCTGACTTTTAAAATGGTTTTTTTAAAATCTCGTAATTGCATTTCTTATGAATATTTACCGTTTCTTGCGAATATTGCGGTTAACACTCATTCGTCCGCAATAAATGTACTTTTATTTCAGTTTTACAATTTTTGAAATGTAACATTTGTGTTAGCGTTAAAATAACAAATTTATAAATAATTTCTGATAACTACTAAGGTTGTATAATAGTTTAAAACTAATTACTGGGTTATTATTGTATGTACTAACTATTTCTGTACTTGCTTACTAATTATAAAGTATAGTATGTATAAAGTTGTTTGCACACTGTCCTGCTAGGTTTAAGGTAGGGCCACACTATGGGTATTTGCATAAAACGGGGAAAAAAATTAGTTTTCGTAGAAAATAATCCACACTTAAAGTATTGGCAAGATAAAAAATAATTTCCAGTTTGTTAAAAAAAAAGAGGGAAGTCGATAATTGACCTCTTTTGATAAAAATAAATAAATGTACTCTCAAAACAGTTTTATGCAATTATTCTCCTACCCGTAGTTTAAGTTACCTATTAACAAATTTGTAACTCGACTGGTATACTGAGTGGTCAAAATAACGGATCTTCATTTTACCGAATAATATTTTTTATTCGTGTATTGAAATACTGCGTGTTGCGATATTCCACCGCCAAAGTCGTACAAGTGATTTTCTGGTACAATTCCCAGTTGATCTGCAAACCCTTCGTTTTTTATGTTTAGATTGCATCTGGGTGTGTCTTTGTACCTACATCGAAAAAACGTAATACAGTATTTCCTTGATTGTACAGGGTGTCTTAAACTCGATAGTTTGGGCCTACTGTGAGGATACAAAAAATTTAAATAAAATTTGGGACACGTAGTGTTAAAAGGGATGAAGTAAACTCTATTTTCAAAATATTATCTTTGGGATTTGACGGAAACGACTAATGACGTCATCAATAATATTTTTTCCGGAACTCTCTTTTTTCTAATAAACTCTTATTAGAGAAATTTGTCTGTATCTTATATTTTTTTTCGTGTCTCTTGTGAAAATATGTTAGTTTATCATATTTTAAGAGCCTCGTCAAAAAATCAGCTAAAAAAAAAATTTTTTAGAGATTCAAGATTTTTAAAAATTTCCAAATTCGTCAAAAATTGATTTTTAAAAATTTTTTTTCTCGTTATTTTATCATTTTCTAGGTTGAAAAATAATTTCGATTCTGAAAATTTCAAATCGATATTTTAATTTCAACTAAAAATAAATATCAACGAACTAATAATTTTTTTTATTGAAACAAAACAATGAACAAAAGAGAAATAAATCACGAGACACTTAAAAAATTTTCCGAGGCAAATTTACTACCAGACTGAGTATCAAATATTTATAATTTTTTAATTTTTTAAAATTTAAGTGTCATGATTTATTTCTATTCTTTTATTCATCAAATTCAATAAAAAAAATATATATTAGTTCGTTGATATTTATTTTTAGAGGTCGCTCGAAAATATAGGTACACTACTTTGAAAGTTAAAATAATTTTACTTTTAGAAACCAAAATATTGATTTAAAATTTTCAGAATCGAGATTTTGTTTCAACTTAGAAAATTATAAAATAACGAGAAAAAAAAATGAAAAATTCAATTTTTGACGATTTTTGGAAATTCTTAAAATTCTTGAGTGACCTCTAAAAACTTTTTTTTTGAGCAGATTTTTTTAAGAGACTTAAAACATGATAAATTAACATATGTTCACAAGAGACACGAAAAAAAAAAAATTAATTTAATTTTATTTATGACATTTATTAAACTTTTAATCGGGCAATAACTGACCACTAAAGTCGGTTTGAAATCTCGAAAATTACTTTTTAACGGAGTTTCTTGATTTTAAGGTCAAAATATGGGCAAATTCTGCCTTGAGATTTAAATTCAGCAGGTCAAAATTCTTGGGATTGATAGTCCACGACCTAGCCCACTTCTTTTTGTGGCGCTGTGCGATCAGCCTACGAAATGTCAATTGGAAAGACAGTTAAAAATCGATAGCTGACATATTTGTACTCTTAAAAACTTTACACCTGTCACATTCTTTTGCATTATACTGTTTTTCACGATACCTACAGTTAAAATTTGATTACAAAACATCATTGATACTATATATCTCCAAAACAAAAGACAATAGATCAATGATCCATTGGAAATAATATTTTTTTTGTGATGTTCTGTCATTCCCTGAATTTATGGCTCTTTTTCCAGAACACTCTATCTAGTAGGTACTGAGAAAACTTTTTGACAGAATGTTATTTATTTATTTATTTATTTACAATTTAGTTAGAGGAATATCGCAACACCCTGTAGAATGAATAAGGAACCTCTTTGCACCCAATTTTCTGGGATCGCGGTCTACACACGCCGAGAATAGTCTCGTTAAAGGTCAGTCGCTCACTACCGCACTCGATCCGTTATTGGGCCACCCCGTAAGTCGAATTCGCGACTGTGGAGGTGGCGCTCGAATTCCCTGCATGGGCAGTCCCCGGAGGTGTTCGTACCGGCCATCTGCATATGCCCATAATGGACGCCCCTTCGGCCGTGGGCGGCTTCTTCGGAGGTGGTGGTTCTCCGTCAGTAGTCCTCTAACCGGTCACTCAGAGTGTGTGTGTTCGCGACCAGGTTGGCGGAGAGGTCCTGACGCGGACCTTCTGGATATCCTTTTGCCCGAGGGCGACGACTACAAGCTGGTGTTCATCAGCTCCGACAGCTCCTCCAAGGAGGAGGACGTGGACGACAATGACTCGTCGTCGACGGCGTCCAGCTTCCCCATCGACGAGTGCGATTGGGATTATTTCGAGCCAGGGTCGGGGGCGAGGCCCGTCATCAACTGGACGTCGCCGTTCGGGTAGGTACCTCGTGGTGGAGGGGGGCGGTTTTGTTGGGCTTTGGAAAGGGGAGCGAAAATTTTCGCCAAAGTGTTTTAATGAGTGAATGACTAAGGCGGTTGGTTTTCCAGACGTAGGGTGTTGAAATTTAAAAAAATTGTCGAGGTTTCGTTAATCTGCGCCAGGCATCTTCAGGGGTATTGGGGGTTTTTCATTTCAACGCCCTGTATGTCAAAAAACAATCGTTTATTAAGAAGTTTTGTTCTAAACACTTAAAACAACAGCTTTTATTATAGTTTTTTAAATGATAAGGATTTTCAGATTTTTTAACTTTAATTGTACTGGGTGTCCCAACCAAAAGAAGCCGGACACACATATCTTTAAGCATTCATTGTCTATTTTCAAAATTTAGATTCAAAAAATAAATCTAAAAGATAAAATCAGGTACAATAATTTTGGCAGTCACCGCGAACAATAAATTCGATAATTTGGAGCCCTTGCATTTTTTTTTACAAAACTGTTTCTTGCAGGGTGACTTCTTTTGGTTGGGTCGTATTTCTCGTTCCCTATGCACTTCTATACAGGGCGATCCAGTCATAATGTCATAATTTTAAGGGAAGATAAGGAAAAATTAGTAAAATATGAATACGCGATTAAAAAAATTTTAAACGCATATTTACGCAGAAAAAAAATATTTTGATATCGCTGAATATGAGTTTTTAGTATCATATATGTTCAAGTAGGTTAATTATTCTGTTTGTAGTACGTATGCCTTATTGTGTGTCATTACTTTTCAGAGTTGTATTGTACTTATTCAAAATGACAAATACGGCTAAAAAACACACTCATTTGTCCATAATCTTAATAAAGTTGACATTCGTTGACGCACCTTGATTTTGAAAGCAATCGCGAAACTGGACGACTAGGAAATCAGCTGTTTCGCTACAACGTACGATCGCTGTGTACTCCAAAGGACGAGAAATTTTTTTTCAAATTTTCGATTTTCTGTTATTATTAGGCCTTCCGAATGCGTGGTTAAAATTAATGACATTATGACTGTATAAGTACATTAGGGTGGCCCAAAAAAAACGATAATTTTTTTTCGTCTCTTGAGAAAATATGTTAGTTTATCATGTTTTAAGATCCTGCTCAAAAAATAAAAAAAAAAAATTTAGGGGTCGCTCGAGATTTTTAAAAATTTCCAAAATCGTCAAAAATTGAATTTTTTTTAATTTTTTTTCTCGTTATTTTATCATTTTCTAGGTTGAAAAAAAAATCTGGATTTTGAACATTTCAAATCGATATTTTAATTTCTAAAGGTCAAAAATTTTAAAATTATAAATATTTGATACTCGCAGTGCGGTAGTAAATTTTGCTCTAGAAATTTTTTAAGTGCTCGTGATTTATTTCTATTCTTTTGTTCGTCAAATGCAATAAAAAAAATTATTAGTTCGTTTATATTTATTTTTATAGGTCGCTCGAAAACATTTTAAAGTTAAAATAATTATGAGTGACCTTTAGAAATTAAAATATCGATTTGAAATCGAGAATCGAGATTTTGTTCAAAGTAGAAAATGATAAAATAACAAGAAAAAAAATTTTAAAAATTAGGAAATAGAAAATGATAAAATAAGAAAAAAAATTTAAATTTTTAAAAATCTTGAGCGACCTCTAAAATAATTTTTTTTTAACTGATTTCTTGAGGGGTCTCTTAAAACATGATAAACTAATATATTTTCACAAGAGACACGAACAAAAAAATAATCGTTTTTTTTTGGGCCACCCTAAAGTAAGTACAAAGTATTTTTTATTTGTTTTTTTTTACTTGTGTTTTCCAGAAAAAAGTATATCTGTAAGAACGCGGTTTAAAAATTAAAACAGTGGAATTAAAAAAAACAAATATTGAATTAAAAAACATTCAGTAAGAAGGTTTTTTGTTAGTGTTTTTTAAATGAACCATAGAATATACTCGAGGATTGCAAATAAATTGAGAACCAAATTGGGGTTTTGGTCCAATCGTGATTTCCGTCTATGCGCGTGACTTGTTTTTATGAATTTAAATAATATACATAATAAATATTAATATTAATAAATGCAAAGATAAGATAAAAATAAATAAATATTAATAGAATTTTAGACAAGATGGTTAATTAAATATGTTCCGGTAATAAAGATGGTCCATTAGAGCATTTTAATTAAAATTAAAGCTAAGGAGCTTAATATTTCAGATACAGGGTGTTTTTGAAATATCTCACTATGTAAAAATTGAAAAAAAAAATTGTAACAGAAATTTTTTTGTTGCAAATGCAATTTAAATTGATGTTGTTCTTCGGAAAATTCAAGATTTCTACGCTAATTGTTTCGTTTAATTTATAACTACATTATTTAATTTAAAATTGCACTTATTTTATTTTAAAACGAATTAAGCTGATATAAATTAAGCCTAAAATAGTAGAAAATAACTCCATATTAAATCTGTATTAATTTTATTATATTTGAATAGATTTTCAAATTTTTGGATAATTGTTAATTAATTAAAGTGGTTACTTGGGTTGTTGTGCAACATTGTTGCATTGCACTTCCTTAGCCCTAGCCGGAAATATTTAATCTGCCCATTGTTGTTCTCGGACTTGACTCTGTGGGGGGCGCAAAAGCCTGAAAACTATTCTTAATTGTTAATTAATTTGGGTGATAATGTAAGATATTTCGAGTATTATTAAATTCTGGATGGGGTTATAGTCCGCAGCGTAGTTGTTTCTTACAGTATCAGTAATTATTAATTAATAGCGCACCTGGATATTGGCATGAAAGAGCATATATGACTCATGTCACATAAGGATTTTTGGAAAATTTTTAGACTTGGTTTGAACTTTGCATAATAAAAATAAAATTATAAAAGCTAATATGAAAAATGCGTAAGTAAAAAACATTAATAATAGAAGTTATATTTGAAGTAAAAAATTGCTAAATATTTTTTTTTGTAAAACATGCAATTTTATAATTATTTTTAATTTATTCAACTGGGTATTAAAATCAGTGCATTTTTATTTTTAAATTAGCTGAATTTTACTGATCGACTATTTTTTCAAAATAATTGCATATATGTGATATTGTATAAGTATAACAAAAATAACAATTTGTTTCTAGAAAACCAATTAAACCAATTAATTTTCGGACTTTATTATTTTTAAGACAAAATCGGCAATTTCTTATTCATTTTCTTTTCTTTTGAAATATATTGTTTTATTTTTTGTTCTATACATGTTTAAAAAAATGTGTTTATGATTTTACTAAAATTTATAAAAAATCGACGTAGAAGCTTAAGAACTTTTTTCAGTTGTTGTAAGAAAGGTTACAAATTAATGTTTAATGTCACTCATGCATTTGTTCTATTATATTTACAATAATTTTGATAATTTGTATTTTCTGTTTCAAAAATATTTGTTTCTTAAATACTGTTTTCTTCCTGATGTCGTTGATTTTAAATATGCTTTATTTGGAAACACGAGTAAAAAATAACCCTCTCAGAAGCCCACACCGCATAAACCCTTCTCTTCCCAGCTCGCCGAGGGTATACCGGCGCGGCGTGGTCGACTCCCCCATAGGCTCCCCCATCGTGTACCGCCGCACCCGCGAGTCCGACACCGGCACCGACGAGGACAACGTCCAGCTGGACTCGCCCGCCTCCTCGGACAGCCTCTTCCACCAGGCGCGCGACGACAATGACAGCAAGGCCGTCGAGTGCGTCCACTCGACCACCAATTCCGCCGACGCCCCGAGGAAACCGTGCTGCCACAGCTGCGGCGCCGCCTCCACCCAGTACATCCCCATCCCGGTGCCGGTGCCCATCCCGTTCCCCGTCTGGGCCGCTCCCCACGACGCCGGGGCCGCGTCCCGGCTCAGGAGCCTGCCGCGCGGCCTCTGGCCGTACGTGAGCCAGGCGGCCCTTATCTGGCCGCTGATAAATCCACCAGGTGAGCCGCACAACAACAGCGACTCGCGTGGGGTGAACATCGCGGTCGAAATGCCGACCGCGGCGAACCGCGACTCCGCCGGCCAGTCTGCCGAGGCGAGTAACGCCATAAAGCCAGACGAACCAGCGGAAGACAAACTGGCGGACGAAACCGCTTCGAAGTCGGTCTTAGAACCCGCGGAAGAAGAGTTGACCGGGTACTTGGAGTGCGAGAACCGCGACGTGTCTTCTAGTGACTCCTCGGGGGACAGTAGTGATTCCAGCGATACGAGCGGGAACAGAAAACCCCGCGTCAGACGCGTCTACAACGTCAACGGCGGCGACGGGAGACAAAGCGACGACGCTTTGCCGAGCAGCAACGTCACCAGCTGTGATGAGGAAGACGGGAGAGTGTCCCACAGCTCCGTCAGGGAAGACGACATGTCTTCCTCCGGCTCCGCCGATACCGACAGCGACGATACCGGCACCGTGGCCGATCAGAAACCCAAACGGTTCTCCAGGATCTTCGTAGTGAACAAGAACGTGTCTTCCTCCTCTAACGCCTCCACCAGCAGCGACAGTGACAGTTCCGACAACGACACCGACACCGAGATGGACTGTACAGTGATCCTCACGAACGTGAAGCACCTGGACACCGAGGCGCCTCTCGAGAGCGTCGACGATAAGATAACGGGCGATAACACCGATAAGCCCGACGCAAACAACAATCCGAACTGTGATAACCGAATCGGCGAGAAAGATTTACGCGAAGAACTGAGCAAAGTGCTGGGAAACAAAGAAACGACGCCCGATCCCGACGCGAACGTCAAGGGAATCGCGTCCATGTCGTCCAGCCCGGGCCTGTCGGACGTGAGCGCGGAGTCGCTGAACTCCAGCGACGTGGAGCCGGTCCGGGGCTCCTCGGACGAGGCGTCCGCAGGAACCGACGTGCGGAACACCTCCTCGGAGATCCGGTCCGGCGTGGAGGGGGAGGAGGTCGCCGCGAGCACGCGGAGCGACGGTGTGCGGGCAGGTGGGCCAGTGCTCGGCGATCCGGAGGTCTGTCTGTCACGCAATGCGGCGCGCTATACCAGCCTCGTCATGATCACCCAGGAGCCCGCCCCTAATTATCAACAAGTGAGTGTGGTGACGTCGGACACGACTACCCTCGTGGCCGACGACGACAACGACGTAGTGGTGCGGCACACCAATTGGCAGGACGAGGTCAGGAACGAGGGGAAGTGCAACGGTGAGTCGCTTTCGGCGGTGGCCGAACCTTGACATTAGTTTTGTTGGCGCCCGGAGTTAAACGCCACGCGGCCGGGAAACGTCTACAGGGACTCTTGCGGAAGGCGTTGCCTAAGTCTGGAGAAATTCGCCTTTCTCTCTCTCTCTCGCTGCCGAGAAGTAACGCAATTTTAAATCGGATTTACACGGAGTTGTTGTTTGTTTTTCTGCACAGTACTTGATTTTAAAATATCTCCTTAATCAGTTTAGTGCCGGCGTTTGTTCACGTTTGATTTAGAAAGCAATTGCACAAGAAAATGTAAACGTAGCCGCTAATTAACCTAAAAGGCTCACTTTCCCAGCGGACACACGGCTTTCTTTGTTTGATTTTTAATAAACAATTTCTAGGAACTGTAAATTGTAAAATTCAGCGTCCTTGTACGTTATACTTATTAAATATTCCCATCAACAACTTCGGACTTGGTAAATAGCTTGTTAGATTTCCCGTTTATTAATTAGATATTTTTTACCAAGTGCAAAACACTATAAACCAACCAACAGTATCGGTGAATTAATGTACCAAGTATTGGAAATAACACAAACGTGTCTCCTGTTGGAAATTTTTACAATGAATTTCAGTCCATTGACATTTTTTGGCCTGAATCCGAAAGTTCGTAAAAATACTCCACATACGTCAGAATTTTTAGATATTAAAATAATTATATAAGCTATTTTGGCACTCCTACAAATATTTTTGTCTTCTCTTCCTCTTCAATTTCCATTTTGGTTTGTTCCAATACATTTTTTCTCCAGGATATTATAAATAAAACATTAAGTTGGTGCCAGCTCCAAAATCCTGGCTGCTCACTTTAATCAAACGTCCAATTTATTATATGACAGGGCTCATGTTAATCAAGCCCTTAAAATCGCGAGAAATACAGTACGCGCCTAAAGTATGGAATAAATTCAGTAAAAACGAAACAAATTTTTTATTGGGAAAAATCCTCGAACAGGTCGATTTTTAATTTAAAAAATACATATTTTCGCATAAAAGGCGATTTTCAACCGTCATTTGTTTTCGAGTAATGACGTCATCGACATTTTTTTTAAATAGCAACCCCCTATTTTTTTTCTTGATTCTGAAAGATCGTTTCATTGTCGATCCGACAGTATTAAAATGTTGCCATCGTACATAGGAAAGTTTTCGAGTAAATGACGATTGAATGTTAGAAAACCCAAATCAATTAAAATAAAGCAAAAACGTTATCAAATTTAGTTTTTCGAAATGCCTGAAGTTTTTTATGGATCACGTAGGTGTAAAACTTTACAAAATGTCACTGTCATACCGACTTTCTAAATATTGTAAGCGATATAAAAATTATTGTTGAATTAAAATAGGGGGGTTGCTATTTAAAAAAAAAATGTCGATGACGTCATTATTCGAAAACAAATGACGGTTGAAAATCGCCTTTTATGCTAAAACATGTATTTTTTTAAATTAAATGAATACATCAATTAAAAAGCTTTGCATATGTTTCAGCAATTACCTGAAAATAATTAATTACGTATTGAAATCGACTGAATTTTAATTAGTGACATCTTGGAGAAAAATGGCCACATCGAGACAATCACGGAAATTAAAGGAGAGATTTTCCTGTATTTTTATGTTTGGAGTATCAAAAAATCTTGATGTAACGGAGCTGTTTCGCGATCATGTGATAGACTCAGATTTTTTTTTTAACGATATTACAGAGTCCCTAGACGTTCACCGAGCCTATCCTATTACATTTCCTTAAACCAGGGACAAATTTTCCTTTGCAGATAACCAGAACCAGCTGGGCGGCAGCGTGACTGTGATAACTGGGGGCGACACGTTGTCCGCCTTCGAGGAAGGCCTGGCGGATGACGACTCTTGGGTAGAGAACTTAAGCCACGGGGACGACGACGACGAATTCGCTACGAATTCCCCGACGGACGACTCCTCTTCCGGCGAGGAGGTTACTTTGACGTGTTCCGCGGCTATCGACCAAGAGGACGAGCTCCGCGGATACCACAGGTCGGCCATAGACTTCACCCTCCACACCATCGTCGAGGAGAGTTGTGAGGAGAGCGAGGTCGAGCAGAATGCCCCGAAGAAGAAAGAGAGACCCGCCTCCGCGACCGATCTGGAGAAGTACTTCTTTTTCGGTCTCGGAGATGGTACCATCGCCTCTATCAACTCCAACAGGGAGGACGCTTTCTCTGAAACCAGCAGCATATACAGCGAGGGCATGGAATCGCTCGGCGGCCCTGAAGAAGCTCAGCAGCAGAACGACAACTCGGATCCCGCAGAACTTGCCTCCTCTAGGTTAGAAAAATACTTCCTCAGCGGTTTCATGGGATTCACGGCTGAGAGAAGAGACTCGGATGGTAGCGTTGGTAGCGATAGCGAAGGTAGACCGAGTCCCGAACAGAGGAGGAAGAGGTTGGTGAGAGCCAGGGGCACTGGCAGATCTCACTCGTCTTCCTTGGACAATTTGGACAACGCTGGTAACGACCAGGCAGCTGAAACTCAAAACAATTCTGAAGATTCCTCGAGTTCAGACTCCGATACTTACGATGAAGTCAACAGCTTCGAAAAGTGCGACGGACAGTTCGATACTGTGAAACGCAAGAAAGGCAAGAAGCAGAAAAATTCCGCGTCCCCAGCGGAGGAAGGAAAAGGTTTAGAAACCACGCAGGAGGTCGATGAGAAGGAAGAGCAAAGCGACGAAGAAGACGGTCATAAAACCCCACAACCGGAAATCTTACCAGTGTCTTCCAACTTAACAACGAGTAAAAACCAACAGAGCAGAGATAGCGGTTTTATAGGCAGCTGTGATGATCTAATTAAAGAACAACGAGAAAACAACACCCCAGAACTACCCTTGAATAAAATAGAACTGAAATCGGACCTAGAAAATATAATAGAAGAAAAGAAAGTAGACGATAAAATAACCTCACTTTCCACGCCTCCAGCGACGTCGCTAACGAGGAAAGACAGCTTCAACAACTGGAGCTCTGACGAAGAAACCAACTTGATGATGTGCAAGATGAGGCAGTTCTTCAAGACCATGGTGGCCAATTCGCAGTGCAGCGCGTCTTCCAAACCCACAACCCCCACCTTAAGCTCCAGGATGTCCCCCAAACCACTGCCGAGTCCCAGAGCGAAGAACCGATGCAAACCGCCTCAACTGGTGTATTTCGAGAACGAACTGACCAGATTGATGAAAACCGTGCCTGGAATAAGAGACGACCAAGTCCGGGAAATCGTGGAATATCTCAGCAGCGAAGACACCTGGAGCGATTCCTACGACTCCTCGGACTACACCAGCTCGGACTTGGAAGGGGCCTCCACCAAATCCGCCCTGCAGCAGCAGATCTCCGACAGCTGCAAGCAGATAATCAACAAGTTCGACACGAGCGTTGACGATGAAGGCGACGAAGGCGACGGAGGCATCGTAGACGAGTCCCACGGCCTAAACAAAGAGACTGCTTTCGTGTACCAAAAGCTGGTGGCCTCCTTCGAGAAGATGGCCACCGGAGACAACGAAGAGACCGCCGTTCCCGTCGGCACACCCCACAGCTCGCCGCCGTTGATCGCGAAGGTCATGCACCACATCGGGAGCCGCCTGGTGGCCTTAATGCACGAAGTGTCGAGCGGGGAGAGCCACAAGAGCAACAGCCCCAAGGCGAAGCATTACCACAGGAGGTTGCAGCACAAGATCTCGTCAGCTTCGAGCACCACGACCGAGGACGACTGCAATGACACCTTCGGCGGCTTCGAGGAGAAGATGACGCCTTACACTTTGTTACCAAGAAGTAGATCTCACGACTTGTTAGTAGGTGAAACGAGGACTCTGAACCAGTCCAGTGGCGGAGTGTCCGATGTGACAGAAGAAAGGGAGGCTAGTGACTGTGAACGGTTCAGCTGGCGCGGCAGCTTCGAATCCGCCCTCCTGGCGTCCGACTCTCGCAACAAGCTGTCGCTGCTAGGGGGCGAAGGTTCAGCTTCGGCATCGGCCTTGGCCATAGCGGCCAAACGCAGGTCGGCGGGCGACCTGCTCTTCAGCCACAAGAGTCTGAGCCGCGAACAATTGGACAGAGTGCGTAGTTGCGGTAGTATAGGTGGCGCGAACAGTGAGGATAAGTTGTGGGTGGCATCGGCCACCAGGCCGAACAGGAGGCGGTCCAGCGTCCCAGACGCCTCCTGCGGCTCGGGGGGCTCGGCGGACGGCGAAGACGAAGACGAAGAGATCGAGAGTCGTTCCACCCTGCCGAGGAGTTTACAGAGCGGCGCGCCTACCACCAACTCGCTTCCCAGGCTTCCAACTAACACCCCCCCGACTAACATGCAGAAGTCGCAGAGTATGTACCACTTCCTGCCGCAGAATGTTAAGAGTGCGCGGTACCGGCCTCCCGGGTTCAGCAGGCTCACCACGACGGTGCCCAAAAGGGCGGTCTCGGCCCCCGGACTTCAGCCCAGCCACCAGAGGCGCGGTAGGAGGTCTCAGCAGCAGAACGTCCCTAGTGGTGAGTGTTATATTTGTATTTGCGGTGGTGGGTATTTTACTTGGGGCAAAATGAATGTATTCTGCTGGCGTTGCGGAGGATTTAGTAGGTTAAAAAAAAAAGTTATAAAACCGTATCTTTCGCGTGCACAAGTTTTTAAATTGTTAACTCCTTATCGGCGCTTTATTGCGGTGTTACGCGTTTCGCTCGTTATAGCTAAATTACCTTCAGAAATTGTTAGGGAAAAAAAACGATTTTAATTACACAGCAGCTCATTATGGCTGCCGATAATTGTGCAGGAATTTTATTGCAGTCACAAGCGCGGTTATATTTGAGGTAAACTTGGGGGATTTTAAAATATTCGTTACTTGATAACGAGGTTCGAAAGTGAGGCGAAAACTCGTCTGCAAATATAACACTCGTATACTTGAAAATATTAATAATATGATGTTTTCTAGAAAAATGTCTTCGATACTGATTCAATTTTTATCACGTATTTTCTAATGCCTTTAAATCGCAATTTTGGTCAACTTGCCTGATTTTTTTATATAAGTTATTTTGAGGCAAGGGTGTCACCAGCCAAGGGGCTAGGGGAGGCAAGATAAAAGAGAGGATGGGAGAAATATAAATTATAAGTATAGTGACTTAATTTTTTTTAAAATATTTTTAATAAAACCATTTTAATACAAGAAAAACATAAAAAAATATAAATAACTAAAAAAATAAAGAAATTCAACGAAACCTTAAAAATTAAATTAAAAACGTTTTTCATTCCCGCTATATATAATTTTATTCTGATTCCGATATTTTTTTTATTTAAAATTCCAGAGCTAAATCTTTAAAATATGGAAATGTATTACTTTTTGACATAAAATTTTATTATATTTTTAAATTCTTTGATCAACAAATATTTATACCATGTAATTCCATTTGTTTTAAAAAAAATTTTAAATTACCTAGTGTATTAATTTTCAAAATAAGGTTTAAGTAAATAAAATGTTTTATTAAAAATTTCCAATCTAATATTTTCTTAAGAATATGTTTGTACTGTTTTCGAATTTCTAGCTGTCCCCCTTGCCACCCCCCCCCTGGTAACGCCCTTGGTTTGAGTTATATAATAACAATAGGTGACAGTAATTTTTTTTTCAACCCTCGCCTAGGGGTGAAAAAAATAAAGGGGTTTTTCAACTCAAAAGGGGTAGGAGCTAGAAAAAAAATTTTCTTATAAAATTGTAGAGCATAAAATTCTACATAAAAATGGTATATTGACTTTTTCTTGTGCTATTAAAATTAACAAAGTTAGGGTGACTAGGAGTTGAGGGATGATTTCAGAAATTTAAAAAAATCATAACAAGCAGAAAAATAAATGAATTTTATATTTTTTTTCGATCTACCCTAAAAAATGTATCTAAACTATCTATTCAGAGAATATTTTTTAATTTTTAATAAAAAAGTTATAACAATTTCACAAAGCGAACGTAATTTGTTTCTTTGTGGTAAAACAAAATTTCGAAAACAATTTTTCATTATTTAAAATAATCTATCGAATGGCAAAAAAAAATTGTTTTTTGAATCGTAAAAATTAACGATAAAAAAATTGAAATTGTAACTTTTTTATTACAAATTAAAAAATATCTATTTCTCTAAAAAACAAAAGTTTACATTTTTTAGAGTAGATTGAAAAGAAAATATATAAAATTCATTAATTTTTCTGCTTGTTACGATTTTTTTAAATTTCTGAATTCGTCTCTTAATTTCTAGCCACCCCAACTCTATTAATTTTAATAGTACAAGAAAAAGTCAATAAACCATTTTTATGTAGAATTTTATGCTCTACAACTTTTATAAGAAACTTTTTTCCTAGCTCTTACCCCATTTGTGTCATCTTGAAAAAAAAAACCTTTACTTTATCTTTTTCACCCCTGGCTGAGGGTTAAAAAAAACTATCACTTATTATTATTAAGTATATACCTGTTGAAAAAAAATTGCGATATAAAGGTCCATTTAATTGGACTATTCACAAAAACATTAAGTAAAAAAAATGAATCAGTTTTATTAAGAATTTATTTTTTTTTACAAGAAAAATTCTTAAATTTGAACGAGAAAAGCGCTTCTTCGTTTTTAACTCACCCTGTATAATTCTACATTTATTTAAACGTATAATTTTTACAAATTTCTGCCAAAAATGTGAAAACTAGCTAAGAAAGTCAGAAAAATAAAATTCGCATTTAAAAAAATGACAAAAAAATATTTCTCTTCCACTGTCGTAACACAATTTTTGAGGAAAAGGTAATCAGCACGTCTCATATCTACGCCACTGGTTCGACTTGAATCTTAATTTTTTTCAAATTAAATTCTATATTCATTCGTGGTAATTCAAATTCTACCCCCTTTTTTTAACTTTCTATCTAGAAAAAAATTTTAAAGTTGAAAATTTTAGGAAATTTTACTGCGATTTTAAAACAATACATATATAAAAAAACAATTGACTGTTGCATTTCAAAAATATAAACCAAACTTTTGTCTTTTTTTTCAATGCAACACCCTGTATGATTTTCAATTTTCCGATTCCTCTCCTTCTTTCCGATTGCAAAGATATATACGTGACATATATTTGAGTTGATAATTTGCGCAATATTTTGGTTTACTTACTGTACATAGTCGAGATTGCCATGGAAAATGAGACGGTAATTAAGTCAGAATATCATTCAAACTATCAAATCAAATATACAGGAGGTGATAGTACGACAAACATAGTAATTTTTTGCCTTATATAACTATATGTCTTATCTCCTCTTGTTTTCTAGATACAGAACGACAAAATAAAATGTTTTAAATAGAACATTTACGAAAATTTCCAAACGGTGCGAAATATTTTTATAAAATTTGGTATTCCGGGGTTTTTAATGATGCCAAATACGCTGGTCTAATTATTTTTTGGATATTTCATAGAGATATTTTAAGTTCTAATTTTTTTAAGGTTAGGTTTTTTACCATTCGGGCTCCAATTTCTAATGTACAATTTTATTTTCTAAAAATAATGTACTCTTGTTAGAACTTCCTAATGTGGACGGTTTTCGAGAAAAAAGGCTTTTAATTAAACTCTTACAATATTACGGTGTAAGTTTAGATTAAGTGGCTTTTCTAAAATTAGGCTTATGTCAGAACTTATTGATGGATGTCTCATAAACAAGGCATATTTAAAATATTTTAAACTCTAATTAACTTTATATCAATATTTTAATGACTGTAATTAGTCATTACTAACTACAGTCACTAAAAATGACTAAAATTTTTATATAATGTATATCATTGTAATAAAAAGAGAAAGGAATCGAAAAACGGCAAACATTCAGGATGTTGCATTAAAAAAAATTAAAAGTTTGGTTTATAACTTAGAAGTACAACATTCAATTGTTATTTGTATATATATATATATATATTCGTTTTTATTTCCACCACCATATTTTCCTAAATAAGAGGCTAAACAACATATATACATACAGAATTACGTTTCAGTGTTTACAGTACAATACTTAGCGATTTAGCATTTACAGATCAAGAAAACGCCCTGTATATAATTAATTTTCAATACCGTGCCAACTTTGATCTCTTAAGCCGTAGATTACGATCGAATTTCGACTAATACGCCACCTCCCACCGTCCAAAAACAGACATTGATTTAAATTCTCCGGGTCTCCTTCGGACGCCGTATTGTTTCCTCGTTACGTAATCTTTATTTTCGTTCCCCATTGACCGCCGTCTGAATCACCGTATATATCCGTCGGTATTAGAAACCTGTCTTACTTATTATATTAATTTTATCTCCCCGTTACTTTTACGACGCAGCAAACCGGAGCGAATCGCATTGCTGTTATTTATTAATCGGGACGAGAAAGTCGTTTGGCGTCCGACATTGTTCTCTCGGCATGTGAACGAAAAAAAAAAAGAAAGTGGAGGATGGGTTTCCACGGATGCTTTCTTGGCGATTTAAAAGGGTTTTTTTTCCGGTTGATTTTAAATTTTGACACTGTTTTGAATGTTGGGACAGGCGGACTTTTGTTCCAAAAAAACGTAAACACACGTTTTGTCTTTATATGTGATCGGTAGCTCCCGTGCCACAAAAAATGTGATTTGCGTCGAAGGAATGCAGTGTTCTAGTCTCTATTTAAATATTTTAAAACGGTGTTAATTTGATATTACCTATGCGCGACACAGGTAACTGAATTCTATAACAGAACGTGATATTGAAGTAAATATACGGCGTTGTAAGGCGTTTGCCATAGAAGCTCGACAATTGCAGTCAGTTTTGTTATAACTAGGTGAGTTTAGAAGCAAATACATCGTGAATTTGCTGAAAGCCCAATAAAATTGTCCATTTTTTTGTATTTATCTCGTCAAAGTTAAAAAAACTGTATTTTTATGCTCTTCCGTTACGACGTTTCGACATTTCGCGACCGTCTTCAGCATTAACCGATCTAAGAAAGGGTCTGATATTTCGCTCAAAAAATCGCCGAGTTGTTTTTTTTTGCGGAACTATCCAAGAGAACTTTTATTTAGAAAAAAAATAGTCTGTGTCAAATTCTATATCGTTAATTGTAAGACCAATAAATATACTTGCTTGTCTGAAAGCCATGCAATGTTATTAATAATAAATTCACTATTTAGTAATTGTATACTTCCTGAAAAAGTAATAATCGTATTAGTTTTTAATGTTAACTTGAAAAAATCACTATAAAATTTTCAAAAAATCTAATGACAAACTTTAATTAATCTTCCCCGTATACATACGCTTGCAACACGACTATTATAGTCATCTAAATCTTAGTCCAGGCGGTATAGGCTACTGATTATATCAAAGTGTCATTTTAGATTAAAAAACCTCGGAGTGCTATTAAATTAGAGGGTGGAATTTGGAGATAAGTGTGAAAATGCACCCCTTTCAGTTTTTTAATTATAGCTCGAAAACGAAGCAAAATTTCGGTATAGTTCATAGGAAAAATTTTGTAGAGAAATGAATTTCCCATCGAAATAGCTCATTTAAAAAATTTAAAAGAAAAATTTTATGCATAAAATCGTTAATAAACAATTTTTAAAAAAGGAAAGAATAAGATTTTATGATTTTTTTTACTTTTTTTGACTATTTCTTTTAGTAGAAGTAGGCAAAGAAAATTGCTGTACAAAAAACTAGATGAGATGCGTTTTCAAAAGTTTTTAGACTAATATTCACTGAGTTATAACCGGTCAAACTTGAATATTTTTTAGATTTTCGTCCAAAATGTAAAAACAAAATTAAAAAATCATATTTTTTGCTTTTTTAAAATTGTTTATTAACGATTTTTTGCATAAATCTTTTAAATTTTTTAAAGAGCCATTTGGGAAATTCAATTCTCTACAAAATTTTTCCTATGAACTATACCGAAATTTTACTTCGTTTTCGTGCTATATTTAAAAAACTGCAAAAGTGCATTTTCACCCCTATCTTCAATTTTAACCCTCTAATTTAATAGCACCCCGTGGTTTTTTTATTTTTAATGACCCTTCGAACAAGTTATATGATGAAAAGCCTTGAACGAATCCTTCCTTTTTTGCAAAAAATGAAAATTAAAACGTACTATAAGAGTAAACGCGACAAAAATCGAAAAATGGCTAAGTTTGAGCGGCTATATAAGTCAATTCTCATCCAAAAATAATGTACAACCTCTTTTTTTGAAGGAAATTGTATCTACTTTTTTTATGAAGCAATGCCTATACCTATCTGTGCTCAAAAAAAAACTAGAGGCAAAAAAGTAAAAAACTAAAAAAAAACCATTTTTTTGCGTTTTTTCAAATTGTTTATTAACGATTTTTTGCTTAAAACTTTCCTTTTAAATTTTTTAAATAAGCCATTTCGATGGGAAATTCAATTCTCTAGATAATTTCTCCTATGAACTATAGCGAAATTTTGTTTCGTTTTCGAGCTGCAATTAAAAAACTGAAAGGGGTGCATTTTCAACAAGCGTAAAAAATGTCGTATTTGTTGTGAAGAAAAGTCANGTAGAATAAGAATACAAGTTCGTCTATTCCAAAATACATACATTGCTAAATTCAGGGGAACAACAAACATACAAAAAAAACGAAAAATTACCCCTTTTTCGACATATTTTTCCCTGTAACACTGAAAGTAAGCCCTTAATAAAAAAAAGTCATTCTTTTCTGTTTATTTGGCGATTTTCTAAAATTAAATGCCAAAACCTACTTTTACTGGTCTATCGCTTGGACTATCTACATTACGCTCTAAAATACATTTATTTCTAAGTAATTACTTAAAACAATAATGGCATTATTAAACTTTTTATCTGAAATCGGTACGACCAAAGTCTGCCGCATCGACACTAGTGGGAATATCACCGCTGCATACCAGTAGCGATAATAACAAATATTTTCTTAATAATTGCCAACCAAAACCGAAAGCGGAAAGTCGACATCTGTGTCTCGTACAGCGTCCCATATATCGACATGAGCAAAGCGGTTGGCCGTAAATCAGAATATCGATAAGAAAATAGTAACTTTCTCGCCGTCATCGGGCAAAAACTTTGTTTGTTTGTTTTCCCCCGGGTGTTTTTGTGAAAAAAACGGCGATTAGTGAAGGTCGTTCTTGCCAGTAGTGAAACGAAATGTACGGCGGACGATGGCAGTTCCGCTTATAGTCCGTTTCAGAGATATAAGAGAAATTAAATAGCGCAAAGTCGTCCCTAATGTTTTTTTTTTTAATACAAAGCCAATTCTTCGCAATCAAAGACAACTATTTCAAAATTATATAAATTTTTGGTCTTGTCGATGTGGCTTTTGTAAAACAACTCGGTTTACATGAAACATCATAGTTAACGATTATACCGGACTCATTATATTTATTTATGAGCTGTTTTCATTGAACTGTGGGGGCTTGGAAAGGCAGGAAGGAAACAGAGTTTCACGCAAGAGTAACCAGATGTAATTACCTGGGTTTTAATGCAACTTAACTGTATTGTCTTAGTTGGTAGTTCAAAAAAAAGTTTCCTGGCTCGATTCGTCAGAGAGGACGGAGTGAAGTCACCTTTGCATATTCAAACGACGCATTTGTTTTTAGACACTACGACTTATATAAGGATTATAAAAAGTAAAGGCTTCCGCACACTTCCGCTCATTTTTGTTACAGACAAATCTTAACGTTTTTAAATTGCAAACAATTTTTTTAAAAATACCTATTTTATCCGAGTTTTTTACTTGTATCTTGTATCTTGTGTCTATGTATTTTGGAAGAATATTGAAGAGGAAAAAAGTTTTAGAATTGAATTTTGCACAAGATACTGTAAGTTAAAAATGTTTAAATTTGTTACCGCTGTTGCAAAATAGCAATAATTGATGAAAAAAAAATGCAAAATAATCAAGTTTTTTTGTATAATTTTTTTTAAATATTTTAATTGCTCCGAGGGCATTCTAATTTTGGTAAAAAAAACTTTAGAGTATAATAAAACAACACACCAAATTTCATTAAAATCGGTTCTATAGTTTTCGTAAAATAATTTTTTGAAACAAAATTTTCGAATTTTCAAAATGTTGCACAGTCTCAAATAAAGCATCTAAATACTTGAAGTAAATTTTTAAAGTTAACACTTTTTTTTATTTTTAAACAATTAGATTACATTTATCAATTTGCAATTTAGTTTTTTTCAAAAATTATAATTTTAAGGTACTATTTTTTATTAATTTTATCTGTATTTAAGTGAAAAATTAATTTCCAAATAAAAAAAAAATTTAATTTGTAAAAACAGAAATTATTTAAATAATTGTAATAATTATAACTAAATCCATTAATATTCAGTGTTGAAATACATACGTAAACAAATTTTTCATTGAAATAATGCAATAGCATAGGGTAAAATATACAGTATATTTAATGCATAAATAATGAACTCTGTTTATTACCAGAACAAAATATGTACCAATTAGACAGTTGGCATTACGATATTCGAATTCCTTGGCTCGCGAGACGTCGGATTAAATAAAAAAAGATCGTTATTGGTCCATTAGAAGCCGAGAAAATGCAATTTTTTTCGTACTTTCGCATTTTGAACCTCCGAATTCAGTCTCGGAGCGAAAGGCCCCTCCCCCACTTTTCGTGTTTTGAGTCACTTTTCGCGCGAGCGAGCGACAGCTTTTCCGCTGATTTATTTATGTTGCCGATAACTTATGGATATGAAAATTTTTTTTAGCTTAGAACTCGGAAAAACGAAGCCACTGGATCAAAGATTATTGCTAAATTGTTGATAAATTAACGGTAAATGCCGATAAACTTTGACCGCTTATATCTCGAGAACCAATAAACGGAATTTAACTTTTTTTTTTAANAAATACAGATAAAATTAAGAGAAAATAGTACTTTAAAATTATAATTTTTGAAAAAAACTAAATTGCAAATTGATAAATATTATATTGTTTAAAAATAAAAAAAAGAGTGTTAACTTTAAAAATTTAGTGTGGCTGTCCTGATCAACCGATTTCAATTTTCCAAAAACCATTTGAAAGGTTGAGTGGTCTTTTCTACGCGAAAAACTTTTTAAGTATCTAGATGCTTTGTTTGAGGCTGTGCAACATTTTGAAAATTCGAAAAATTATTTTCAAAATTTTTTTCAACAAATTATTTTGCGTATTGTTGAATTATACTCTAAAGTTTTTTTTACCAAAATTAGAATGACCTCGGACCAATTAAAATATTTTAAAAAAATTATCAGAAGGACTTGATTATTTTGCCTTTCTTCATCAATTATTGCTATTTTACAACATCGGTAATAAATTTAAACATTTTTAACTTACAGTATATTGTGCAAAATTCAATTCTAAAACTTTCTTTCATCTTCAATATTCTTCCAAAATGCATTGGTCCCAAGATATAAGAAAAAACTCAAATAAAATAAGCATTTTTAAAAAATTTTTAAACATTTTTGCAATTTTGAAAATGTTCCGGACCTCGTCCAGAACTAGTGATCCACACATTTATTATGTGAAGTGTACTGAAGGTAATCCAGAAAAAATTTGCTTGCCCCCTCTCACATGCACCTCATCTGCCCTGGCCTTTCTAATTAATCGTGTTTCAACTTGTAAACTTGACTTTTTAATTAATTTTCAACAAGCGTAAAAAATGTCGTATTTGTTGTGAAGAAAAGTCACGCTCAACTATATTCGTGTGATTACATATCTTTACTTATTTTTATACCTGTCAAAATTCCAATCCAGACGATTATAGACTTGGCAAGTGGTGCAATTGGCTTAGATAGTAATAAACAAGATTTTCCATGCATTTAAATAAAAATCTAAACAAAGAAATATTAATCAAAACGCCTGAAACAGAGAGAGCGATGAAGGGCATTGTAAAAACAAACGAAACAATTCCTTACACAGTGCTCAGTCAGATTCCTTAAACGCCTATGAAAAACAATATCATTGAATTACAGAACAATACGACTATCGCTTAGAATGTCGACGTAAAGGCGTAGAATTTCTAAGGCGATGACACTTACTCTGTGGCGATGACTTGAAAAATGTAAATTAGAGGTCGGTAATGGCCCCTACATGCGACATTACAGGTAAGAATAGGCGAGTGTTGTTCTGATTTCCCACGTCGTTTATGGAACCACCGCAACACCGGTATTTAGCTGGTCTTGCCCGCCGCGAAGAGGTTATAGTGTTAATTAGAATAGTTCCCCCGGGTTCTCACGTGAATTTCACGAACGCGTCATGTTTTAGTTTGCGGCTACTCTAATCTTTGAGAAAATTAAGCTACTGCAGTATTCTACGCGAGTATAGTACATTTGCAAATATAAAATAAAAGTAAGTATTCGGTAAATAACGCAAACTACACACGTTGCCTCTGTAAACAACTTTGTATGGGTTCAAGGCCTGCTTATTGCTAAGCCAGATCAGTGTCCTATGACTTTTATGATTCTAGAACGGAAAACGTACAATTGATCAATGTACGCTCACACTAGCGTCTTTTTTAGTTAACTCCCTGTATCTTTGCATGCTTGTAACTGCCTTGGGCGTTCGTAAAGTGTGTAACAACTATTTCGTCTCCCAAAAATAATTATGTAAAAAATATATATTTCAACGAATAAAACACAGCACCTTAAGGGGGCGATTTAGTATGTATATTTTTACCATGTAACAGAGCTTCAGATGAGGACACAAATCATCGAAGAAACTAACATAATTGAATATTATTATATATCAATGTATTCGCAATGGTTCCCGCTAGTGAGTGAAATAAATTTCAATGCTCATGAGAACAGAAGAATAATTTAAATAAATGCCAAAGTACCTCAATTTTAACCATACTGTTAGTCTGCCAATATATTGGATTTACGACGGAACTAGGTCAGGCACAATAACCAAACTACTTCACTCACTAGAACGGACACTTAGGATCATTTGTATTTAATTTTCAGATTAATATTTATTAACAATTCTATAATTTGTGTCCTCAAGTAAGATGACAACATTTTACACACGACTCCATGTTATATTATATTATATTATATATTTAAACCAGAATTTTAGCGGTTTCTATCTTCTACAAGAATTTCTAAATAAAATTAGTTTGTGTACTCTGTCACAGGTGTCGCTACCCTTGAAAATGAAAGCGAAAACACAGAGTTGGTTTATTGTAAATTGTATTGGCCGAGAAATAGTGAAATTTCTGGCGTTTTTAGGTACTGAAATCTTTAAAAGTAAAACGTGTAGAACAAAAGTAGGGGTAAGCACAAAAATAAAATCCTTGATGTTTTGTTTATTCATGGTTACCGTTTAAATTTACCCAAATAAAATAATAACTAAAAAAAAGCGTTTGCAAAACATGCGTTTGCTATTATCCTAACCCCACATTTTAACAATTATTTTCACGTACTTATAAAAAGTAAACAATTTTATATGTAGGACTAAGCAAGTAAATGTTATAAGAATATTTACATGTGGAATTATATATAAAAAAGATAGTATTTTCGTAGATTTCAGTACCTAAAACCTTAATGGTTTGATCGTTTTTTGCACCTGTTTATTCGTTTTACTGCGGCCGGCGTCTTTGAAAATACTCAGGTGGCATGACATAACATTCCTATTATTTGATAAGCTTTAGATTATTCAGTTATTAAATGTTTGAAATTATTTGTCTTTGCGGAAAACACTATTTACAGAATATGGGACCCATAATGGTCTGATATTATCTTTGATATATAAATATGGGTAATATTTTAAAAGTAGGTAGGTACCTAAGTAATAAGATTTTGTAAAGCTTAAGTAGTACGAAAATATAACGCATAAAAAACCAATAATATGTACTAATTTTTCTTTATTAAGAATAAAGATTAAATTTTACGTACAGGGTGTCCCACATAAAATCGTTATTTATATTGTAGCCTTGGTAGTTTCAAAATAAATTTACAGCTTAAAAATTGGTCTGGCTCAGGTAGATTTCTGTTTCAATCTACAAATCAGTAGCTACTTACCGATAAGAAGGAAACCACTAGTCTAGTCGAGAAGTGAGTTTTTTTTGCGAAAAATAGTTATTGTAATCCTAAAAATATGGTTGTTAGTACATTGGATTCGGAATTAAATTCAGAGAAAGAAGTATTTTTTAATTTATCCGCAATTAAAAATAGCAATTGTTATAAACAAAAAACGAAGAGAAAAAAGGGAGTCTCCGTTTTTTAACTATAACTAAAAAAATATTGAAGATAGCTGAAATTTCAAAAAAGATCCTGAAAGAGGAGAAAATTTCAGCAAAATAAGTCAGGAATTGTAGCTCCATTATTTATAATTTTAATTTGACGTTGAAAATATAGCTCCGCGCGGCGGCGGCGGTTTCCGCGTCGTCGCGTCGCCGCCAAGCAAAGTGTGCAACACAAAATAATTTTTTTATAGTATTCAATATTAATTTAAAAATCTAAATAAATTATAGTGTCATCTAGACACTTGAAGGAACACAGCCCAGTTGGAAAATAATTTTTAACTTGACTTATGTTAAAGTTATTCAATTGTTAATGAACTAATTTTTCGTGGTCCTAATCTTTCATAAAACTTGTTGTAAAACTTTAAATAATGTATCTAAAATTTTTTTTCTTTCTGGGAGGTCTTTTTATATACATAATAAACAAGATTCCGTTGTAAAAGTTTATAAAAGTTTTTTCATTTGTTTATAATGATTTTTTAAAGTTAACAAAAAATGAAAAATCCGGGAAATGTTATAAAAATTTTTTTTTACCAAATGTTTGATTTTACTTGTTTTTCTATTAATATATTGCGTTTATTAACTTAGCTAAAAAAATTTTAACGTTATTTGTTTATAAATTTGTTATAAACAAATGGACAAGTTTAATATTTTTGAAACATTTTTTTGCCATTTTATTGTCTTGGTAAATTAATGATTTTTAAAAACAAAAATTTTTCTTAAATAAATTTTTTAATTGTTTATAATCGATTTTTATATTTATTTGTCATTTAAATTATTTATTAAGAAATCATTTTTTTTTAAATCATCATTTGCTATTATCAATATAATTTAAAAAAAAAAATTTATTCAAATTTTCATTGTTTATTTTATAAACAATTTGTTATAAACAAATTCTGATTTTCATTTTATTTTTTTTTCGTAACTTTAACGAATTATAAATACAGCTATGTGCATCAAAGTGGTAAATAACATTTTTTTCTAATTTTTATTGCATTTTTAAATACTTTATCACATCAAAGCTGAAACGGTCACCTATTTGATAAACTTATAAATTGTTATAATTTCTAAATTATTGATGATACGGTCTTTGACATTCAGGTAGATCTTTTAGATAATTTATTGATCTATAACATGAATTTTTTTACCTGCTTCATATCTACAATGGTTATATTTTTATAAACATTTGTATATAAAAAAATGCATTATCTAATTCTTTAAATGACTAAAACTTTTAAACTATTGAAGTTACGGATTCCACTATTTAAGACAATTTTATAGAGTAACTACTGGACTACTCAATAAAAATTTTTTTATATTTTTTATTCCATTTGTTTACGATGTTTTTTTATTTGTTTAAATTATCACACGATTAAGGGTACATTTTCTGGATTTTCTGTACTTTTTTTCTAACTAATGTCAATATTTTATATTCTTCTTGTTGTTTTCTTCAATTTTGTCTATTTTTAATTAAACACTTAACTTTTGTAAGAGCAGAAACTCAAAATTTTAACCAATTGTGCAGCCTGGAAGATATTTACGGAATACAATGAACTTTTGAGTTATAAAATAAACAATGAAAATTTGAATAATTTTTTTTTTGTAATTATATTGATAATAGCAAATGATGATTTAAAAAAAAATTCTTAATAAATAATTTAAATGACAAATAAATCAAAAAAACGATTATAAACAATTAAAAAATTTATTCAAGAAAAATTTTTGTTTTTAAAAATCATTATTTTACCAAGACAATAAAATAGCAAAAAAATGTTTCAAAAATATTAAACTTGTCCATTTGTTTATAAATTTGTTATAGCTAAGTTAATAAACGCAATATATTAATAGAAAAACAAGTAAAATCAAACATTTGGTAAAAAAAAAATTTATAACATTTCCCGGATTTTTCATTTTTTGTTAACTTTAAAAATCATTATAAACAAATGATAAAACTGTTATAAACTTTTACAACGGAATCTTGTTTATTATGTATATAAAAAGACCTTCGAGAAAGAAAAAAATTTTTAGATACATTATTTAAACTTTTACAACAAATTTTATGAAAGATTAAGTCCACGAAAAATTAGTTCATTAACAATTGAATAACTTTAACAAAAGTCAAGTTAAAAATTATTTTCCAAATTTTCCTGTGTTCCTTCAAGTGTCTAGATGACACTAAAATTTATTTAGATTAGATTTAGGCCCGATTTTTGAAAAAAAACCTAATTCGCCCGGACTACTAGGCTTATTTTATTCATTATTCAATTCTTCAAAAGTCTTCAAAATTTAGAAATAAAAAGTTGTCATTCTGGGAACAATTGTTTATACAAATTTTGACTTTTTTAGTATTTGTAGAATAAGCTTTACAAGTCGATTTTTCAGAGCACTATATTTCATTTTTGCAATAAGTATTTCGTTCTAAAAAAGTTTTTTTTCTGTTCTTCATTAGTATTATTTTTGGTTTTCCATTTAAAAATTAAAGTAAGTAGCAAAAAAAATAGTGTATCTGGCAATTGAATTCAGATCCACTATAACTGCAGGCTAATTATATTTGAAATCGCATTATATTGCTTGGTAATTGTCCAAAACATGACATAAATTTATTTAATTTTAATAAGCAATAGCATAAAATCGATGTAAAATTTCCCTGGGAACACGATGGTGCAATTATTTTTTTGCTACTTGCCGTAGTTTACGATATTTGCGAAAAACCTTATTTTTACGGGTTTTTGACCTTTTGACCCCTTGCCTGATCACCTAGGTCAAAAATTTTTGCGGATTCGGATTCCTGAGGGTCGAAAACATATTTGCGCCCAGGTTTGATCGACAGAGGAAAAAATGGAGGTTCAGCCTTCATTTCAATGGACTAAATACATACAGTAATATTATATATATATTTTATGCCTATACATATTATTCTCCAAACGTAATTAGTAGCAAGTTTCTATATATTTTAGTAATTAAGCAGTGTTTTTAAGTTAATACGACTCGCCAAAGTAAAAAAATAATTCAGGTTAGGTATATATTTTTTTTACTGAAAATAGCAGTTAATTTACATTATCGCATTGTTAATGTGAAAATATAAACATTAGACTGTTGACTATTCCATGTTATACGTGTTTTAACGTCACTTTTGAAGAAGAAACTACATGTAATTTTAAAAACCGTATTTCTGTTTTTATAATGAAGGAATAGTAATTATAAGATTGTTTAAGCTTATTAACTAAAAATTATTGCCTACTCAATAAAAAAATATTATTGTCCTCGATAATCTATTACTGATTAATAAAATATTTACTCTCTTTCCTTATAAGATTGTATGCACACAAATTGGAGCCGTTCCTGAAAAATCGGGCGAATGTGGCTGCAGTTTAAATTATTAGACTTGAAGCGTTGGCCGCTAGAACAGCACCTGCCGGGTCCCGTTTCGTGACTCACGCTGGGCGATATTTTTTGTACAAAATCCCGTCCTTAATGTATTTTGACAAAAAAGGAAATGAAATATCAAACGGAATACAGGTAGAAAGACATTGGCGGAAAATTTCAAGACACGCCCCTGCTGTGGTAAATTGTTACAATGGTTCCTATAACAGAACTTTATTGGCTTATTTTTTTTCTTGGAATTTTTCAACAAATATACGGACTGTACTTTTAGTGGAAATATTATTGAAATCTTTACTGTTACACAAAACAGCACATTCTACCAATACGCATCCAACACGTAGTCACCGAATTTGTGGCGAAACCGAATAAAAGCGCTGAGCAAGTCCAAACCTTGCAGGTTTTTTCCAGTCAGATACAAAGTTGACACTAGCGTAAATCAAATCGAAAAGTGGCAATTAAAATTGTTTACTAGATCATTAAACGAAAGTAATAAAAAACAGCGGGCCAAGTATCGAACCCTGAGGCGCACCTGATGTCAAAAAATTCAAGCAGTATGCAGAGATCAAATTTATCGAATGCTATTAGGCCTTTATAAACACTATTATGGCAATGTAGACTTTGGCCAATGATTTCTTGATAAATCGTGTAATAAATTAGACTTAATGCACGCGCACAGTCTAACAGAGCCGGCGCTGGGGTCGGTGTCCTTCACAGCTGACTCGCGTTCAGTTATTTACGGAACCTTGTAGTAGTTGGTGTCGCGTGCGTCGATACCTTTCTTTTTTGCGTCTGCTGTAAATTCTATTCGCCGTGTGTATTTGAATAACTATGGGGAGGGGGATTTATTTGCATAATTTCTTGATTTTATTAATTTTGACCAAAGATATCAAAGCAGTTTCTCAACAAAGCATAAAATTCAATTTTGATTTTAGACTCTACCAGCGGTGCACCGCATAAAAGTTTAGGGGAAGAAAAGGGGAAAAAAATATAATTCCGTAGAATATCACGACTATTTGGCATGCCCAATGATGTAAGCCCTACAGGGTAACCTATTTTTTAAATTTGAGCTAAATATTTCAAAAAGTGTAGGAGCCATAGAGAAAAAAACTAAAAACATCTTAAAATTTCAACACCCTGTAAATCGGTAACGAAGCGTTTGTGGACCTATGTTTATATTCATTTTTAGTCATGAAATAAGCCAACGAATTATCCCCTCCCTTATGTACATGATATGTAGGAACACCCTGTATAGTTTGTCTCAACAATTTTTCATACTGTTCGTTGTCAACAGTAGACGTCATTTTCCCTACACAAGTTAATATTAATTGATAAACGTCGCCATTTCACTAAAGAAAACTTGGAAAAGCACGTAGCAACAAGTTTTAACTCCTTCCAATATGCCACGGAAGCCTTGTCTCAATCCTAAGGTTCATCGGATAAGTGGTGTAATTTAAATTTATATAAGTAGGTATTTTATCCTCTTCTTAGCCTTGCTCTTTGGTAATAGTACTATGTTGCGACATATCTTCTGTAAAATATTAATATTTTCATTCGTAAGCTGACTACGGTCCTGTTAGACTCCGCGTAGCACTAAGTCTAGTAATAAAAAAATAACAGAAGCAAATTGTGACTGGTGTATCGTCTCTCTTAATCGATGGCAAAAAACGTATAACAGCAAGGTATTTGTCCTATGTTGGCGGATTCGATGCCTGCCACGCCTTTGTTGGCAACGAAAACGGCTGAATTATCGCCGATGTAGTGTTGCATTGTTTTTATTTACTCGGTTTTGCTCAAATCGTGGCACCTACGCCTTCGCGCCGTGTGGGTGATTATTGAATCGAGTGTGTCTTGTTTTTCTGCAATATATCTTCTACAGGCGGTTATTCTTGTCCTACGCGAACTCTGGAGGAAAGGGTGAAGGTATTTTTTTTTCAGGATATTGCAGATTCATGTCCAGAACAAGCTCTAGCCCGATGTAATGATAAACAATTTTTAAAAATAAGCTGTAAATACATAATTTATTTTTAATTTACGTGTGTTGTATATTTAGTTGATCATTTTTCATTGTTCTTGCAACGACAGTAAAGTACAGTAAACTCTGGCCGGTAGAGACAATTATAATAATAGCGTGTTGTCGGTTGAATTGCAATCTGCGGTATGTAATTTTATGATTATCATGCAAATTCTTCAGAGTTCCCAGCTTAGAGTAAGCTTTTATGCAGAATGTGTAGAATAATTGTTTTCTTAACAACGCGGTCGTTATTTCTGCTCGTGCTACGGGATATTGCACATGCACCTTTGATATACAGGGTGCAACTTTGTATGGGAGTCATATCAGTGTATATCCCCCTAGCGTTTTGTTGTCACGTCTCATCAGGAGGATTAATTTATTAAATCTTTCATATTACTGAGAATTTTTAGCCATGAACTTCATCGATAACAATGCAACGAGTATTCGGAAATCGTTTTAGAATCATTTTGCTTCGAAACTAGACGTTGCTATCGATCAATTGTACTGGTATCCTGTGTGCAAGATTCGTTTCGTGCTCGCAGACACTCCTTTGATTCAATTCCGCCTATAGGCGCCTCCTTCGAAATCCGTCAGACGCAAATTAGATACCTTGGTGCAACAGCTTCCCAGGCTTACGTCAAACCCTGCCTAATAAGGCCTTGACCCGGATCCTTGGCAATTTTGCGCTGTGTCTCCGTTTCGTACACCACTTTCACTTCTTTCTATAACAGTTGTTAGTTTCGTCGATCGAAATAAATATTCTGGATTCCGGCGAATTTAGAACACTCCATTGGCAACAGATTCTACGACAGATTTTATGTGAATTTTCTGTTAAAATATCGCATTGGGATTACTAGAAACCAAGATCAATAATCATTTTACAAAATTAACACCTCTGTGTAGTCTATATTGTATAACCGACGTTAATTCTGTTGTTGTAGTTCGCGTGGTGCATTTGAATTTATTTAGACGCCGGACTGGTTAAGAATGGTTTCAAATCATAATTAAATCTATTCACGCTCGACTGTGTATCCACTGGATCACTGGAAATAATTGTGTGTAGCGCAATTCGAATCAATCGAACAAGCCAACAGTAAGATTTTTAATTTTTACCGGGCGTGTAATCGAAGTTTAACCTCTGGGTGTAAAAATTGTATTGTCAAGATTAGTTTCTTGCAACTTCAACTTTAAATTATACAGGGTGTCCCGAGAAGACCCGAAACCCACTATAACCTTTCAGGATTGGATCCTACCAAGGGAAATTCTAATGAATGCTGTGGGATGTCAAGAAATCGGTTGCTTGTGATTTTCGATTTGAACTTGATCTTCGGTTTCAAAGTCAAACTAAGGTCACCTTGGAAATATTGAACCGAGCACCCTATTTTTTTAAACCAGCAATCGATAGAGCGCCAATTTTTACGTACGGATGTGAGATTTTTTTTCTATATGCCCTTACAAGTCATTTGGAACATACATAGGTACGTGAAAAATTTTCTGGTCTCCACGTAAAATGCGACGCTCTATCGATTATTTATAGAAAAAGTAGGAATATTTTAAATTAACCTTGATATGACCTTGAAACTCCAGATCAATGTCAAATCCAAGGTCGTATTGGCTTCTTGATATCCTACAACTTTTATCTAAATTTCGAGCCTTTTTGGGATCGCCTGAATGTTATATTATTGCACTGTTTGGCATGTTACATTCGACCACATGATTTAGTATACAGGGTGATTCACAAATTGTGACCAATAATGAAACCTCGTGTTCTTTGGTGAATTTTACTGGGAGTCTTTCCTATAAAGTTTTTATCTAGGAGGCTTCGTTAAAAAGATACAGGGTGCTAAACTTAAAAAAATATTTTTAATTTTTTTTAATAATTTAAAAACTAGTAAGTGAAATAATTTGAAATTAGGCACATGTATTTATGTAAACATTGTCCAAAATCCGAGGGCTTTTCCTAAAATTTACATACTCCAGTGGCGGAGGTACAGGGTATCGGTGGCATATTTTTCTAAATGACGTGACACTAATCATTCGGTTAATTATTCGAAATTAATTAAAGAAATTAATAACATTAATCATCAATTTAATGATTTTATTCGAGTAAATGCTCAAAAATATCTCCATTTCCACGAACACAGGCCCGACATCTTTTTAGTAACGAAAATGTAATTAGTTCGAAATTTATTATTGCTCGGATCCGATGAAAAGCATTATTTATTCGTTCTTCTAACTGCTCAGAATATCAAAGTTGCTATCGCAGCCCACTATGTAATTAAAAAAAAGCATATTCGAATATCGAAGTTCGTTTTTCAAGTTTTACTCGAAAATCAGGCTTTTCGAAAACCATAAGAGAGTAGCAATTCGTAGAAAATTGAAAGACGATTCCGAAAATATCATGGTTGTTACCGTAAAGCAGTGGCGTACTATTTTATTTAGAAAAATATACCACCGATACCCCGTACCTCCGCCACTGGAGCATGTAAATTTTCGGCCCGTACAACTTTCACGCGGATAAAACAGTAATCTTCTCTAATAAATTTCATTGTAGTTTAATTAACAAATGCTACATCCCTTAATTGAATTAACAACCGATGCGCTGCACACTCATCGCGAGCACAATTCGTTAATAGTTAACTCGGCGGCCATTAAAACAATTACAACTGTAATTACCGATAGAGTTTGTGACATTTACAACTGTCCAACGCTGTGTAACACTGTAGGGTATTAATTTTATTCGATAAATATCTCGTTTAATGCGACATAAACGCTGGATATTAATAAACAGTCCCTACTCCCACTTAAAGTTACTAGTTTTAGTGGATTTAACCCTAGTGGTTAAAAAAATAATTAACAGTGACCCTGGAAAGTTTGTCGGACGCGTGCCTATGATTCACCTTTGCCGGCGACAACCCCCCGTTGTGTGGTATATAAATTACCCTCTTGTGTAAGGGGTTTGTCGCCACCGCACCTAAAAACTTGTCCTCGTTTCCTGTAATTTAAGACCGGATTAAATATAGAGCTTCTTTCTGTCGTAAGGTTTTTAGCTGATTAGTAAAAGTGTGTAGAAAACCCCTTTCGTCCCTTTATGATGTAAAACAAACGGATGTCCCCATCGAACAATGTTCAGAATTGCAGTAGAATAAAAAAAATACGTGAATGAGAGACCCCCTTTAGATGAGCAGCCTCTGGTCGTAATTTGATTATTACATGAAGTGGAAATGGGAAATATGTTTATGCGATACATTTGAGACATAGTTTTAATCATTGACAAAAATTTCCGAAAGTTTTGTTCATTATTGAATGTTTCAAGCTCTTATATTTATTAAAGAGTCTATAAAAAATTCCTCACGCGTTTTTTACTACCTGTAGATAAATAGTTTTTGCAACAAGGAACTTTCTTCCAAACCCATCGATCTTCGTCCGTGTTTAGCATTTATTTTGCCACCCTGCGCTTTCAATTCCGTCTTTCGATAGAAATAGACCTTATCTTTGAAAACGCCTATTAATTTTAACCGAGGTTGTACGGCCAAACAAACCGCGCGCTACTTACTTTTTGTGTTAAGTATTTCTTGTTTACATTTCCAGTACGTGTAGATCTTATCACTACGGAATTACTAGGATTACCGTGTCGAATGATTTATTAACACGGAGAACTATGTTTCTTCGTTGAAAACTTACGCGGAGGTAATCTGAGGGTGTGTGGCATCCTTTAGCCATTTTTTTCGAACCTGATTTGTTCGGAATGTGACCAATATGTTTTGGAGAGTTGCTTTCACTAAAAATTTGATCAAAGAAGCTGGCAATAATTTGAAAGTTGTTTGTCTACTGTAAAAATCTTATGACGTTCAGTCTAATGCGTTTAGATTGCGATCTGATGATAACATTCGATTGTTTTAATTAAATCTCATGATAAATTAATTCATTGCGCGTAAAGAAAATTTTTCAAGTTACTGAGACTGATAAATAGTATTTTATTTGCAAAAACTATATAATGGTCGAAGAAGCTTTGTTTTTGTGCGCTGTCTACGGTTTTTGTTATACCTAAGTGCGCTTAATTATTCATTTGTTACGTTGCGAATCATTCCAGGTTCAGAGTCAGCGCACCCTGCGGTCGGCAGTGTTATTTTTAATTGTTAGAATTAAAAACCGCAGTTTTAGTATTTTGACAAAACCAAGGCCAACTCCCGCAAGCTGAATACAAATTTAATTGTGGATAGTATTTTTTCCCTTAATGTATACGTAAAGATCTATTTCTTAGTTAAGTGCATTCATAAAAGAAATAAACAGTTTTACAATGTAGAATCAAATCTTTATCTTGAAAGTTTTGAACATAGTACAGCTGTTTTAATTAGAAACAGAAACCAATAATTGCATTTCTGTCTGACTTGAGGATTAATGTGGCAACGTCGCAATCAGCAAGGAGGGAATACATTTGTAAGACTTGATAAAAACGAAATTGATTTCAAACATATACATTTTTCCTAAATCCCATGTATATTGTTATCAACAATAAATTATCCACAACAGATGATTTTTTGTAATGTTTTTAAAAAACTAAATTAATTAAAAAAGACTAGGAAGCTGTGATATATTTATTGGAATAAAAAATACAGTTGATAAATCCTTTTAATATATTTAATGGTTTATAAAAACATCGTAATCATTACCCAGCAATATTTAGGGTTACATAAAGTTTTCTTTACTTGATTAATATAATTAGTAATACTTGAGATAAAAGCATTTGTACGGAATAACAAAGGAACATAAATATTTCTCAGCAAACTTTATATCTAAAAAATTAGTTATAGTTGCAAAACTTTTGTAACATTACTAAAATAGAGATTAAAAACACGAACAGTGAGTAATAATGTAATTTCTATCACAGAACCTTCAAAATTGCATCCAACATTTTCTTTGACTTGGACGAGAGATGGGCGCGAGTGTCATTTCATTTCTTTAGAACTAAATTAACATAATTCTCGTTGTTTTACCAGTTCACATGATTTACGGATTTTAAATAAAGGATACAAATCTTCGCGAGGATAATACGATATATTTGCTATATATAATAATTATATTGTACATAGTTTACACACAATACATTTTTGAACGCGTACGCATCTTTACCCGAATTTGACGCGCAATATCTCCGATGTCCGAGGTCTGTAGGTTCGCAGTGTGTACAACTGCTAGTCAATTATTAGCGCTGTTGCCACATCTACATAGTCTTTATGCGTTCGTTAAATATAATTTAAAACTACTTAAATATGATATTTTTATGTTGTTAATTAGTCAATATGTATGCCTTGTGCATATGAGTAGATTTATTTGCTATATAGAGATAATGTTTATCGCAAATAATTTCAAAAGAATTTAATTTCTTGAAATTGGCAGCAGGCTTTAGTCCCATAAGAAAAGCATAGGACTGCCCTGCGCTCTTCACTTCCCTCGGACCCCAATATACCTCCTTAAAAAAATTAAAAGTACCTTTGTCTTTTATCACGGCGCCTATACTACGTAAAATCTTAAAATGTTTAGTGTCATTAATGAATTTGTCTAAAAAAAATCCCTGTTATTTTTTCCTCCTTCAATAATAATATAACGTCTGTGTTAAAGTGTGCCGCCCTGTCGGCAATTACCTTTTTAACCGTGTTAAATCCAAATGTTTTATTTCATTTTATACGCTCCAGATACTTAATATTATATTTATTATAACATTTCAAAACGCAGATGTCGAGTAGAAAATATAATTCGCGCCTCGTGATCTTTTATGGAACGTAGTGTAAAATGTTATGTAATTTTTTTAAGCTTTGCAAACAGTCGTTCTTGCGTTTGCGTTATGTTTGCTTACGCTTCGCAGCGATAAATTTTTTAGATAAAGGTCTTATCTCTCTCGTGGAGCTTATCATTGATTTTTGGATGGAATGTGGTTGAGTGTTTTTTATCGCCGCATATTTGTTGTATGTTTGCTTTCTTCGGTATTATTTTTATTAAATGAAATTAGGAAAATTACTTCTTTTTGAACATAAAACGGTTTTTTTGTTGTGGTTTTATGGTTTGGTTGTGGCGTCGGTCACAAATGATGATATGTCTAACCCACAGCGGTTTTTACGTTTTTAAAACGCTATTCCACAACGGCCACAATATGACCGTATCTCCGGAAGTTGCACCGGAATTATAATCTTAAAAATGTTAGTATATCCTCAACTCGGGTAGCGACAAGTGTGAATATCAATAGTTCGTGTTAAAATAATGCCAATTTCTTGTTTTATTTGGGTTCCGAGGAATTTTTCACGATTTGCACTGTAATTTTTCTATATTCGTCATGAATTACTTCCGTGCATGTGATTTTTTTAACGCCAATACCACTGAGCGTATTGACAATATCGTTTCCTTGTCTTTCTATTATAAGTCCTTGGTTCGAGTTGAATGGAAAAATAAACTACAATCCGAGCGAATTCATTTTATGAGAAAAGTCGTAATCAAAGTAGCATTTGCATAATCTTATTCGATTGTTTCGAAATGGCGGAACCCAAATACGAGCAATAATTGCATTGTCTAAAGTGTACAGCGGTGGAAATGTTAAATGTTCGATCTAGGTGGCGGTGCAATGAACAAACAATAGAAGGGTTTAGTGAGGTTATACTCAAATGTCAGTAACAAGCTTTGCTTGTAATGTTCATTCGGAATTATTACTGAAAATGTTTTTAGAACTACGTTATTGAAATAATTCAAATCTATGCACTCAATGCGGTAAATTCATTAATTCCCTTTTTGATAATTATATCCAGTTCGTTAATTATTTGTTAAAAGGTTTTTTTGTTAGTGTAATCAATCGTAAGGGCTGTGGAAATAGTGATAGAATTTTTAATTAATTAACTGCCCACATTGCCGCAATTATCGACTAGATTTAATAGGCGAGCGGTTCACCCCTAAAAAGATGCTTCTAAATGAAAGTAACCGACTAAATTTTTAAAACAATAACCCACAGCATGACACTTTTCTTATTTTACAAAGTGTATTTTTCTGATAATGTACATAGATTTTTTATATTTTCCGGCGCAAAAAAGTTGTAAAAAAAATATTACTCACCGAATGGCTTTTTTATTGTAAAATGGATAAGAATAAACACGTTTTGTCCTTTGACGAAAATTCTAAAAATGCTTCGTTTCCGAGATATTTACAATTTAATGTGAAAAATGTGACGAAATCGACAAACTTTCCGATTTTTTTTCTCAAAAACTACTGAACATAGTTTAATTCTAAAAAAAGCATAATAATCGGCAGATCTTCTACTTGAAGATATATTTTTTTGGTGTAGGTCAATTATTTTATTGAAGGTCTAAACCGAGTAAAAAAAACAGTCTACAAATAGTGAAATTGTAACTCTAGATCCATTGACACATGGATGGAAAATCGAAAATGGTTGTTTGGATTTTAATTATTTCGAAGGAGAAATTACGTTAGATATGCTTCAAAAATATTTTTGTTCATGTAGTGGAAAATTGTAACTGTTTGTCATCGAACCTAGAATGCTGTGCATTCTGTGCATGCTCAGATGAATGTCAAAATGTTCCATCCGAAATTGATGATGAAACGCTTATTTCAACTCAAGAACTTGTCGAAAATAACGTAAAACTTATTATTTAAAAATTAAATAAAAAAGAAATTAATATACTTTTATTGTTCTTAATATTTTTGTAAAATAAAAATAAAATAATTATCCTATACAATAAATTATCCAATAACTTTTGTTAACATATATCGATTTAAAAAAATCATAATAATGTTTATTGTAAATATAATCTAATCCAAGATATTGTAAAAAGAAAATTTAAATTTGAAGTGTTATCATAATTTTCTTTAAAAGACTTTTTTTTACTCGCTTTAGACCTTCAATAAAATGATTGACCCATACCAAAAAAATATATCTTAAAGTAGAAAATCTGCCGATTATTATGCTTTTTTAGAATTAAAATCTGTTCAGTAGTTTTTGAGAAAAAAATTCCGAAAGTTTGTCGATTTCGTCACTTTTTTCACATTAAATTGTAAATATCTCGAAAACAATGCATTTTTCGAATTTTTGTCGAAGAACAAAAAGTGTTTATTCTGGTTCATTTTACAATAAAAAAACTTTCAAAGCCATTCGGCGAGTAATCTTTTTTTTACAACAATTGACTGACCATGCCGAAAAATATAGAAAAAATATATAAATTATCAGAAAAATACACTAAAAGAAAAAATTTCATGCTGTAGGTTTTTGTTTTAAAAATTTAGTTGGTTCATGCCTTTTATTTAGGGGTGAACCGCTCGCCTATAATGTGGATATACTTTGCAACAGTTATTTCCCGTTAGTTTTGAATTAAACTTGTTATAGATACATAAATTTGAAGCTAGTTTTTAATCGAGAATAACCTTCTGATCGCGAAACGTCGGCGAAAAACGTCGGTGACATGTGTTTTATTTTGAAATGAAATTTTGTCACCGTCTCTGTAACTTTAACCTTTAGGAACACGTACCGTAGGTTTTTTTTCTTTAACAAAGTAAGACGTGCAAAGCAGTTATAAACAAATTGTTCCAGAGTCAGGCAAAAGCCTCTCGGGAATTTGCTCTTTTTTGTATTAAATAGAGCTTACGTTTACGGTAATTTAAAAAAAAAAAGAAGAAATCCCTACGCGTCTTTGTTCCCAAAATAACTTTTTTATGACGTTAATTGGATGTATCGGACTGGGATTTTAAAGACAATTAAAATGAGGATTAAACTTTTAATTCCACGAAGTTTTACATTCATAGTTCATGTAATAAACGCGCTAGCAGCAGTAAAAGTTGACGTTAATGAACAGCTTGCACGCGAGAGGAGCGCCAGGCCCGAGCACGCGCGTGAGCGCCGCCCTCGGCTCGCGCGATATATTTGAACCGAATTCGAAACGTGTAATGCAAGAATCCCCCGTTACAAAGTGCACTAAATTATCTACTAATAATTTTTTCACATTCAAACTCTAATTCGACTGAAGTAAAATTCATTTATGACAAAAACATTTTGTTTTCTGTGCCTTAACGCCCGTTTTCGATCGCGAGCAACGGCTCGTCCAGAAGGCTGTCGCCCGCCACCGAGCGTATCGGACATTTATTTTCCTCCCGACTGTACCGTATTGGCAACCGCAGTCGTTACGCAATCGTCCATACGCGCAACCTTATGGCTCGCTTAGTCGGCTACAAGGTGAACGATGATTCATCGTACTCCACCTTCGAGAAGTTGGAGAAAATAGAGGAGTCGGACGAATGGGGTGACAAAAGGCCGTGGTGGGACTGCACGAGGTGTTGTTGTTGTCGTTGCTTTGACCTCTGCCCCTCCGACTCGAAGGAGACTGTTTCGGATGACATAGAGTTCGCGTTGATCAAATACGTTCAGGTAACGCTCTTAAATTATTCCTGGAATTTTTTTCTGGGTCGTGACGTTTTTTAGAAAATTAATTTTCCAAATATTCATGAGTTTAAAAAATGTCCGGTAATGATATAAGGAGTAGTCGATATTATAAGTGAAAATCGTCGTGGTTTCTCCCGAAAAACTAATGAAAGCCCTTGGGGATAATTGACCTGATTTTGGTTTTTTACAATTGACTTTTTTAATATCAGACACTGTTTTGTCGATATTAAATTAAGAATACGTCGCAATACCTATTACTGTGTTAAATTCTATGGGATTTGATACTGCACAACCTAATATAACTATTTTTAAAGTTACCTTAACCAGCGGCGGCTCGTCGTATGAAACAACTGAGGCCGAGTCTTACTGTAAAATTTGGCTCTCACACCGTATATTTTAATACCTGCTATTCTACTATTAACCTAAATAAACAGTTAGGTAAGCTAATTACCAATTACCTATTAGATTTATCAAAAATCAAAATAACAGCATAAAATAATTGTGATCTGCGAGGGAACTGAGGCCCGCTGCTTATAGTTTTAGTTCGCGGTTAATGCACGCGTCGTATAGTACGAGGGTAGTATCTGATGTCAGTGTGAGGGATAGCACAAAGTCTTTGAGTATAAGGACAAGGCATGTATTAATTTAAAGTAAATAAAAAACAACTTCCTTACAACAAAACAAAGTAAAACTAAATTTAACGTAAATTAACTTATTTATCAAATACCTACATAGGTAGCTAATAATGAATGTATCTTACAATATTGTTTGAAACACCTTTTTCAAGACGTATTGACGTAAACTACTATAAACAAATTAAAATAACTATTCGAAGAATTTCTGAATTAAGAAAGGAAGAAAAATTTAAAAATATGTTTAATTATGCAAAAAATATTACTGGACTACCAAGTAAACGGGGCAAAAGTTGCGACGAATTAGAAATATTTCCCCTTTAATTAAGTACCTACTCGTTTTGGGAATTTACATGATTTAAATTATTTTGCTTTAATAGATTCCTCGAAATTTTCCGAATATGCACACAAATTTCCCGAAAAATTGTTTGAATGTTTGTTACAGATGTGTTCAAACGTGATTAGTTTTCGAAATATTTGAAAAAAAACGAAATATTGGAAATCCGTTTTTGTTTCATTTCAGCCTTGTTAGAGGTGATATTGAAAAAAGAAGAACACTTTCTCATGGCTACTTTTTGACCTCTATCAAATGGCATAATCAGTTTTTATATGTAACGTTTCGTCTCTCCAGGACCATCAACTTCATTTTTTTACGATCCTAGAAATTTTATTACATTTTTTGCAAGCCTTCATGACCCCCAATATTGTACTGCCTCAGCTCGAACCAGATTCAGACGTTTTGTCTCGAAAAATTCATCTTCAGTGTATTCGTTCCAAATTTATCTAAATTTTTTATTTAGATTTCTTTGTTTATTGATTTATCGTACACTGTAAGTGTCGTTAGACCCTGTGAAATCCATCTAGTTATTTAAACTATTACCACCACGCATTAAAATAAAAAATTATTAGTTTTATTCCCGTGTCCATAGTTATTTCTAGGCTTTTCGAGTGCTCAAAATTCAAACAAATTCCGATCTATTTTTTACAGGATATTCATACAAATACATCTGACATGCTCTTTCACAGTTGCAGTTACAGATATAATAAATTCCGATAATATTACGCTGATATTCATTTTCAACATCTGCCAGAACGAAAATGTTTTAGAAAATTTACTGAAATTTTTTAAAGAATAGTATTCAGTTGGCGTTTTGGTTGTTCATATGCATTTTTAAGAATTAATTTGTCATAATAAAATTAAAACAGTAATAATGTTTTAATTTTGACGCAACAACTTATTAAGTTATGTATGATCAAGTGATGGTAATAGTTAATAATAATAAATGCGTTATTGTAACACGTTTTGGTAATAGTTTAAATAACAAGATGGATTTCACAGGGTCTAACGACATTTACAGTGTACGATAATTCAAAAAACAAAGAAATCTAAATAAAAAATTTAGGAACGAATACACTGAAGATGAATTTTCGAGACAAAACGTCTGAAGCTGGTTCGGGCTGAGGCAGTACAATATTGGGGGTCATGAATGCCTGCAAAAAATGTAATAAAATTTCTAGGGTCGTATTTAAAAAAATGAAGTTGATGATGGCCCCGGAGAGACGAAACGTTACATATAAAAATTGATTATGTCATTCGATAAAGGGCAAAAAGTATTCTTCTTTTTTCAATATCACTTTAAACAAGGCTGAAATGAAACAAAAACTGATATCCAGAATTTCAGTTTTTTTCAAATATTTCGAAACCTAATCATGTTAGCCTTGATTTTTTAGAGGCATAATGTTGATCCCCTGATTACGCAACTTTGCCCCCATTTAAGCTACTTCGTACCTCTTACCGTTTTCGAGATCAATCTACTGAGAAGCGAATTTGTAACAACCCGTATAGGTTGAAAAACGAACTTAATATTTTGTAGAGAGACAACAATTTCGTAATTTAGAAGTTCAAAAAACGGTAGGAATATTATAACGAATTTAAAATGATATTTTCGGAAACATACAAATTGTTTTATTATTTGAGAGCAGATTAATAGAATATCGAAATAGTTGCGTATTATTTTTTATAAAATCTGAATGAATCCTGCTCGTGAACATCAGTTTTTCTTTAATATTGTAAATGCAACTAAAAATTTCCATATCCATTTGGTCGTTTGACCTTGAAAATTTAAAAAATTTTACCCGCGGCGCTTTTTTTCTTTCTTGCTCGCCTAGTAAAAAAGCTACGAACCTCACCTGTTCACAGTGTCACGTGCCTTAAACGCAAAGTTTGAAGCCTTTTCTTAAGCAGCCTGGGTACTTCTGGGCTTATAAGCCGCTCATAATAATATTGTCGGAGTACTACTGTTCGCAATTTACAGAACAACAGTAGGTAACTCCATTTCTCAAATAGAACTGGTTTGAAATTAATTACAGGGGGCCGTTGCTCCGGATGTCTATGAACTTACTCGGCAGCGAAACAAAAAGAAAACTCTGCTCGCAACGATAATTTTTAACAATTAGCGCTTGTCCGCCGATTAAGATAATCCGCGTGTACGGGGGCTCAGGTCTTAACCTTAGGCCAATCTACATAATTGAATCGGTTGCGTTGCGTACGGTTTACCCCTCGCATACAGAGTTTATGGTAATGCCAACCAAGGTAAATGGGCAGAATGCGTCGATGTGGTACGGTTGTGAGTCACACCACACCGTGTGTTTGTAATTTCTAGCTTCGGGGGGCTGGGAGCAGGCTAACCAGCACGTCGTCGTACCGTTTGACAATTGAAATACATTTTTATTGCAATTTCGGTCACTGTTGGAATCGTCAAATAACAGCCAGAAATATTCGGCCCTAGGTCAGACCCCTGTGGCATCCACAGTCGGTATCTTTAAATACCACATTATAAAATCTATTTCCAGTTATAAATACATTTTTTGCATTGATTATGTTTATAAACCGAAACCGAATTGTTATCGTATGAATGGAAGGTAGCAAGTAGCAACTATTTTATATAACCAAACCGCTATTTCCTTTCTATTTGCATACGTTTTTGGATGAGAATGATCGACAGCACATATTATCTGTACACATACAACTTTGTTCTTCGCTGGAATAACCAGGTGTGTACTGCGATCGATAGAAAAGTTGTAGACGTTGAAATTTTTAGTTCTTTAATTATGTACGACGTTCGACGAGCTGAATTATTAATTTGATGGCAATTTGTTTATTATTGATACAAATTTCAACTTTATTTCGTTCATCTGTAGACATTTTGGGTGAACTGAATTTTTTAAAGGATTTTACGGTCACGAAAGAAACGTATGTATATTTTTTAAATACGAATCTTAGTTGGCTGTAGTTGTATGCACGTTGATAGAAACATTTCGACAACTTTAACTTGATTAATTACACAAACCCAGGAGACACGCATATCATTTTCGAAGGAATTCAAATTAAAAAACCAATTCACAGGAAATCGTAGTTTACGTCGTAAACTTTATTTTGCGAAAAATTCAAGTCTTAATGTTTATAAACAATTGCGCTACGATTTTTTAAAAAAAAATTCTTATCTTGGCTCCTGTTGGTCGTAGAGGGTACTTTTTTTATTTTAAAACTGTATTTTTTTGCCAGCTATCCATTGCATCTATTTTCGGTGAGATAGCATAAATAGCAACAATGTTATTCAAATTGTTTATAAGCGAAAAACGCACGGTTTTTTAATGCACAATTTGAGAATGTTAATGTCAAAAAAACGGTGATATTTTTTAATAGGTCGCTTAATTACGTCTTTAAGATTACAATGACGCTTTCAGAATCATGTTTGGTTGAAAATTAACGCCTGTACAGAGGCTTAAAGTTCATAACTTTTGGAGCCTCCGCTATAAACAAATAGAATTGTGCGAAAACTATTGCACCTACAGCGCCCACTTTTGGCACACTTTTAAAGTATGACAAAACCCTCAACTTGTCATAGGTTTTATAAAATTTTAACAATAAATGCGATAGTTATAAACAAATTAAAAAATGGGCACTTTTCTTGTTTTATTTGCAATAATTTTTTTGTTTATTAACCGATTTTAATTTAACAAGTCTCATTTTGTAGATAATTTTACTCCCTACAAGCTGTCTGAGAGTCACTTTTCGCTAAAATTGATGGTTTTCCCTGCAAAGTGAAAAAAACTGTTTTCCTCACTTATTTGTTTAAATAGAAAAGTTAGCTATTAAAATTTTTTGACTCACGAGATGAGAGATGTCTTGTATTATGTTCCCTTAGACAATATTTTACAATAATCTCGCGGATAGGAATTTTTTCCAGTAAAATTTTATTTCTTGGCCTATTATATATTATTTCTTCTAACTGCTCTCAGTTCGTTTTTTAAACTTTACTCGAAAATCAGGCTTTTTTCGAAAAACACAAGAGAGTAGTAATTCGTAGAAAATTGAAAGACGAATCCGCAAATATCATGGAAATCATGAGTTTTGACTACAGGATCGAGTTCAGCGTATTGAATTCCTTCGAAAATGATATGCGTGTCTCCTGGGTTTGTGTAATTAATCAAGTTAAAGTTGTCGAAATGTTTCTATCAACGTGCATACAACTACAGCCAACTAAGATTCGTATTTAAAAAATATACATACGTTTCTTTCGTGACCGTAAAATCCTTTAAAAAATTCAGTTCACCCAAAATGTCTACAGATGAACGAAATAAAGTTGAAATTTGTATCAATAATAAACAAATTGCCATCAAATTAATAATTCAGCTCGTCGAACGTCGTACATAATTAAAGAACTAAAAATTTCAACGTCTACAACTTTTCTATCGATCGCAGTACACACCTGGTTATTCCAGCGAAGAACAAAGTTGTATGTGTACAGATAATATGTGCTGTCGATCATTCTCATCCAAAAACGTATGCAAATAGAAAGGAAATAGCGGTTTGGTTATATAAAATAGTTGCTACTTGCTACCTTCCATTCATACGATAACAATTCGGTTTCGGTTTATAAATATAATCAATGCAAAAAATGTATTTATAACTGGAAATAGATTTTATAATGTGGTATTTAAAGATACCGACTGTGGATGCCACAGGGGTCTGACCTAGGGCCGAATATTTCTGGCTGTTATTTGACGATTCCAACAGTGACCGAAATTGCAATAAAAATGTATTTCAATTGTCAAACGGTACGACGACGTGCTGGTTAGCCTGCTCCCAGCCCCCCGAAGCTAGAAATTACAAACACACGGTGTGGTGTGACTCACAACCGTACCACATCGACGCATTCTGCCCATTTACCTTGGTTGGCATTACCATAAACTCTGTATGCGAGGGGTAAACCGTACGCAACGCAACCGATTCAATTATGTAGATTGGCCTAAGGTTAAGACCTGAGCCCCCGTACACGCGGATTATCTTAATCGGCGGACAAGCGCTAATTGTTAAAAATTATCGTTCAATTTCAAATTGATGCGCGCTGTAAATTTTGCAATATCTCGGCTTCTATACATCGTAGAAAATTCTTATTTTTTTAAAGTGGGGTAGCTCAATGAAAAAATAACAATGGGCATATTTACGAATTCGTAGAATAGCCCTGAACCCCAGAAAAAATGCATCTTTTTTACTTAATTTACAAAAATGTCACGAAAATTTTTGTTAAACGAAATATTAATTAAAATTTAAATTTCGGAATTATTTTACTATTATTAAATAAATAAGTGAAAATTTAAAAAGTTATTTTTTTTAAGGCAAAGTAAACTTATTTTTTCAATATTTTGTTAGCTATTTAATTAAGATTTAAATGTAAAAATTCACAAATTATTTTCAAATTATTATTTATTGTTAAAAGATTTAAAAGAGAATAAAAAGCATTTGAATGTATTGCAAAATTCTCAAAATTAAAAAATATTAATAAAAATAATACGGTCGATAAAATTACAATTTTAACTTCTTGAAAGGCGGTGAATTTGATTCCATATCATTTTATTCTTCTTTATCATATGAATATTAGCAACATAATCAGAATTAATTAAAAAAATATTAATCGCAACCATTTTCAGTAATATAATGCAATATAATACAACAATTTAAATTTTTAAATTTTTTCTATTTTTATGAGTTTCAGTTTGTTTTTTGTTTTACTCGAAAATCAGGCTTTCTTTCGAAAAACATAAGAGAGTAGTAATTTGTAGAAAATTAAAAGACGAATCTGAAAATATCTTGGTTGTTACCGTAAAGCAGTGGCGTACTATTTTATTGAGAAATATATGCAACCGGAGCTTGTAAATTTTAGGAAATATCGAGATTATGAGATATTTTTGGACACAATTTAAGAAAAAATCAGTTGTGACCCATATTTGGGCAAGTTTTCACTCAAAAATTTCATTTTTCTCGAAAATTTATCGGAGTCTCAAATTTTAACTACAAGGCGGATTTTTTAGCTTCAGAGACACCGTCAAATCTTATCGAATTTCACTCGCCCCGCGGTCGCTACATTTTCTAACCTCCCGCGCTTCTGGAAGTTACAAAACCCGCCGTTAGAGGGCGTTGCGCGTTTCAAACGAAACCACGACTGATGGCCGTAGTAAAATCGACAATTTCCCGGGTCGCGCGGTCGTTCGAAACAGTCTTTTTCCGTTGAAGGAGGTCCAGTCGTCGCCCGGGGGGCCCAGGAATAGAATAATAGTGCCCACGAAGGAGCTGTTGGAAAGCACTGTGAGACTGAAATGCAGCAGCAGAACTGGAACCACCAGCGCACTCGACCACGGAGAAGACCAAACGTCAATTAAAAATTTATGCACAGATGAAGAGGAACATAACAGCGCGCTGCAACGAGAAGGTAGTTGTTATATAAATCATAGGCGTCAGTGGCGTGGTAAGGTTGAGAGTCGGTCTAAGGGCTCCTTTTGGTGTTTTCTACAGGCAGAATGTCCTAGATATCTCTGTTTTTTTTTGTACAGAAACATTGAGACTTTCTTTTATTTTTTGCCGGCTTTAAAGAGGTATATCGGGGTCTGAGGAAAGTGAGGAGCGCAGGGGGTCCTACGCTTTTCTTATGGGACTAAAACCCGCTACCAGTTTGAAAAAATTAAATTCTTTTGAAATTATTTGCGATAAACATTATCTATATAGCAAAGAAATCTACTCATATGCACATAACATACATATTGACTAATTAACAACATAAAAATATCATATTTAAGCAGTTTTAAATTATATTTAATGAACGCATAAAGACTATGTAGATGTGGCAACAGCGCTAATAATTGACTAGCAGTTGTACACACTGCGAACCTACAGACCTCGGACATCGGAGATATTGCGCGTCAAATTCGGGTAAAGATGCGTACGCGTTCAAAAATGTATTGTGTGTAAACTATGTACAATATAATTATTATATATAGCAAATATATCGTATTATCCTCGCGAAGATTTGTATCCTTTATTTAAAATCCGTAAATCATGTGAACTGGTAAAACAACGAGAATTATGTTAATTTAGTTCTAAAGAAATGAAATGACACTCGCGCCCATCTCTCGTCCAAGTCAAAGAAAATGTTGGATGCAATTTTGAAGGTTCTGTGATAGAAATTACATTATTACTCACTGTTCGTGTTTTTAATCTCTATTTTAGTAATGTTACAAAAGTTTTGCAACTATAACTAATTTTTTAGATATAAAGTTTGCTGAGAAATATTTATGTTCCTTTGTTATTCCGTACAAATGCTTTTATCTCAAGTATTACTAATTATATTAATCAAGTAAAGAAAACTTTATGTAACCCTAAATATTGCTGGGTAATGATTACGATGTTTTTATAAACCATTAAATATATTAAAAGGATTTATCAACTGTATTTTTTATTCCAATAAATATATCACAGCTTCCTAGTCTTTTTTAATTAATCTAGTTTTTTAAAAACATTACAAAAAATCATCTGTTGTGGATAATTTATTGTTGATAACAATGTACATGGGATTTAGGAAAAATGTATATGTTTGAAATCAATTTCGTTTTTATCAAGTCTTTCAAATGTATTTCCTCCTTGCTGTGAGGCGATTGCGACGTTGCCACATTAATCCTCAAGTCAGACAGAAATGCAATTATTGGTTTCTGTTTCTAATTAATACAGCTGTACTATGTTCAAAACTTACATTAGTTTTACATCAGAAATAAGATAATACTGTTTACTATCTATGGAAAGGTTTTGTTTCACAATTTCTAAATTTCTTTCTCAGTTATGGGCAAAAAAACTATGTTAAAATGAACAACTTTCAACAACAATGTCTCAAAATCTAGATTAAAAAAAAATTTCAAAAAAATATGACGCACAGAAGGAGCACTGGCTAATACGCTATATAAATTTCAAGTACATCTGTGCATTTGAGTAAACCCGATATTTCTCCTTAAGATTGAAGTAGGTCAATATGTTTAATAAAAAAATATAAAAAAAATCCTTTCAGCAGTTTCTGTACATAAAAGAAAATAGAGATAGTGTATGACAAAAAATTAACACCAAATGTATTATTTTATGACATAGGGTATCTTTTTTTGCATAAAAATGCCGGTTGTTTCGATTCTTCTAATAAATATTTATTGAAATAAAAATGACCCTTTTAGAAGGTGTTAAATAGTGAAGTTGTGCTAGAACATCCTCCTTTATTTAGTTCTCTAAATAACAATGACATAGTCCAGTCCAAACCAAAATTAAATTGTAAAACTATACCAAAAACGTACTGGATCACCCTGTATATTGGAGGGTACTGTTTGTATAATATTGAGCGACAAAAGTAAATTTTGAAAAAAAAAACTACTATTTCGGGTTTAGTAGGTATGCCAATGTGTACTGTTGTGTTGCTGGATTACTGCTTGACAGCATTTGTAAAATATACCTTTTAGTGAACTTTCTCCCCGACCGCTGCGCCACTGACGCCGCCCGCTTTCCGAGCCATGCTCACGTTTCCCAATCCCCGCGATATTTACATAATGCGGTTATGTATCTGCACTTTTAAAATGCAGCCCCCTTTACGCTTTTATATAGGAGGAATTTTCAAATGACTGAGCTGTGAAATTACAGTCTTCGCTTTTCCCTCGCTCGATCCAAGCGACTACGTCCTACTGCACGGACAAAAATAAAACAATTCGGATTAATAGGCGTGCTCTTCGTAAAGTAATTGCGATGTCGGAACGTTTTCAGGACGTTTACAAGAAGGAGCTCCGTCTTTTTGATGATGGCAAGAGATTATGTATAATGATATAAAAAATACACGTAAGAAAATTAATTTCGTCAAATAATTCATGATGTTTGCAGGGAAAATCATCAGGAATCGTAAAGTATACAGTAACGGTTGTTTGGCAACGCTGGTAGTGCACTGATACAACTTACCACGCTAATTCCGGATGCAACGAGTGCAGTTAAAATAACTAATTGAACTATGTATTTATTTAATTAAACCCACCCCTAGAAAACTGACACCCACTTAAAGTTATGCCCTTTATGTTTGAAAAACAGTTGTGAAACGCTCTCTAGACTCCAGCTAGCGGCTGGAGAGTCGACTGAACCGCGCTCCGCACTCTAGGTTTCATTCCTCTCGAAATAAAAGCCGGCCGTACGTGATTCCGAGGGAAACAATAAAAGGCTTTAAATGTCGGGGCCGCCTACGGTACGAAGTATGTCGATTTCTAGATCATGCCGCAATACACCACCGCAGACTCAACAATAGTTCTAGGTTGTCGGTGTGGGACTTTCTCCGCGATTAGTTCGGCTTCGTTCCGATTTAGTTGGATCGGAGCGTCTTGTTTAATCGGGATATACAGGACGAAGCGACGTCGACAATGAACGAAAACTAGCAACGCAAATTCTTGACAGATTATTCAGTTTTCGTTGAATCATGCATGTCAGTTTGCTCTGATTGTCGATAAAACAATAATTTCACGGCAAATTTGTGACTAATCTGTACGTTTATGTGCTATTTTAAACTATTAATAAAACACTGACAATTTTGTTTTAAAATCATCGCGTTTCTTCAGTTAAATATATTTCTATTATTTTTTTTGTGAACTGCTAGAGCTCTTGTTTGTTTAGGACGAATCTAAAATAACAATTCAAGGTTCTATTTTCTATAACTATGGTGACTAGCCAAGGTTTTAACTGCAGCAGAGGCTATTAATAAAGAGCGCTTATGCGTAACATTTAATGAAATTCACGTCATAAGATGTAGATTTACAATCCTCACACCTAAAGTGTTGGTGATTTTTTTTTTTTTTTTGTAATGTAGTTAACGAACGCCCATCATCTCTGGGAAGGTTTGTATTTAAAAATTGGTTCAGGTCAGAGCGCTCTGGTAATCCTCAAGGTGTTGAATTGGGGCCTTTCATTCTCCATATTTGCGTAGAGCGCAAAGAAAATGTTTTCTTTTATATTTCATCTTCATTTTCCCGAACGTAGTTGCTTTGCTACAGGATGATTTAAGACTATGTATTGTTTTTTTCAGATAAATTAGTGATTTTTTTTTCTTTAATTTCCTGCGTATTCAAGCATTATTGTAGTTAAAATTATAATATAATTTTCTTATTTGAGTATTATTGATTAAACCTCTGGCGCATAAATCTATTTTGATATATTTTTAAGCAAATTTGCTTAATTTTTTAAATGTTAATACTTGACTGATGATTCTAACCAATTCGACCTTGCTGCATTATTTGGTGTAACGTTTCGATAATGCTGGTCAATTTTATCGTCGTATTAAATTTCATATACCCCGCCTGTTCAAACAGAACGCGATAGACGCCTTTTTATTCACATTACCCATTATTACGGCGACTTCATTGCATATCAATCAGCCTTATCGACCGGTCGTGCACGGCTGTCGCAAAGAAAATATTTCGAAGCAAAATTTAATAATTCCATATACACTGTAGGAAAGCGCCGATGGTATATTACAAGTTACGTGAGAGCGATAAAGTAAGACATAGAAATCCATGAGATAGAGAAGGATGGCTATAATGAAGGCGTCTCATAGTCACCGCCCATCTCGCCCTTTCACAAATAAGAAGAGGATCTTATTTGTGGAAGGGCGAAACGGGCGGTGACAAAGAGTAGCCTTCATTATAGCCGTTCTTGGTGGTTAATTGTTATTTCTCGACCTAGAAAAATGCGGTTTGGTTTGCTGGAATTTACGGACGAAAATCTAGAGAGACGCCTGAGTTAGTTTTTTAATATTTTCAACAGCAAAAAAGTTATGGAGGGGCTTTGTTAGGTCACGTTTTAAGTCACGTGACTTTTTACATTTGCGAACAGCCTGTAACTTTTTTATTTCTCGACCTAGAAAGATGCGGTTTGGTTTGCTGGAATCTTCGGACGA